>NC_133361.1:29027667-29137739 GCF_049309525.1 Garra rufa
AGATGCAAATGCCAAATATTACCGGGAGCGTCACGTGTGTTTCAGTATGCGTGTAGTAAAAGCGCGTCTCCACCATTCATAGTATGAATTTCATACATACAGCTAGGCAAACGGAACATACCGGTCTTTTTGCATTTCAGTTTTCACAGACACTAGTCCATATCGCGATTTGAATTAAGTGACAGACCATATTTGATTTATGAATCCAAAAAACGACGAATTTACGTGGCATTTCGCGCTATAATAGATTCGGTTTTTATGAATGAAGGACAACGTGATCCCGTCTGTGTTTTGGCGGAGGAGACGTAAACGCGCGACCATATTCTATAGTCTTTGGTATATATCCACGTTAAACTATCAAGGTGAAGGTCATCACAGCTTACGTAGTTTAGACCCAGCTCCCAACCCAATTTTGAGAATAGATTAACGGCGATATTTTTTTTATCGCCCGATAAAAGTCTCACGTTAACACAGCACGTTAACGCCGATAACGGCCCACCACATATATATATATATATATATATATTTTTTTTTCTCGAAAAAATTAGAAAATTATATATATATATTCATTCACTTTAGCATTTGCAAGATCCATTTGCATTGCATTCAAGCTATAAATTCAGTTCTTGCATTTCCTGGGAATTAAACCCTTTATTAAACCTATTTTATATAAAATCAATTATTATGTAATTGTTCAATTTAAAAAAAAAAAACTACACTGGAGCTATAGCAACTTAACAGTTTAAAATATGACATTTTACAATGCAAATCCTAATCAGCATTAAACACCAACAGGTTCTTCCCTAAATTTAATTTATTTTAAATTTAAAAAGAGTTTAATTTAATTTAATTTAAAAAAGAGTTCAATTCAATTGAATTATAAAAAGTTTAATTAAATTTAATTTAATTTAAAAAAGAGTTTAATTTATTTTAATTTAATTTAAAAAGTTTCATTTAATTAAAAAAGTTTAATTCAATTTAAAGAGTTTAATTTAATTTAAAAAGAGTTTAATTTAATTAACATTCTGCATACAACCCCCTATTCATGTCCCTACAGACATGAATGATACATCAAATTGTTGGGGCGTGCTATTGCTTTTCCGAGCAGTCTGACATTTGGCGACTAAAACCAGGACAAAATTCTATAGGAAGGAGGAACCAGACTTGACTCGAGTAAGCAACCATCTTGCAATAACCTAGCAATCGCTTAGCAACATGCTAAAAACCACTCACCCATAGTACCTCAGCATCCTCACAGCAACCCTGGCAACAAACCAATGTGAGTTTTCCACAGGAAAACACCGCTTTTGTTTCCTCAGAGAGTGTAAAAAATGTATTTGATTTATCTGAGGAAACTATATGAGCAACCCTGGCATTTTCTTTTCACAGCCTTGAGAGGAAAAAGCGAGATAGCTTGTGGAATGTGGTCACCCCTCACATTAGTGTAGACTCCGGCATGACAAATAGAAATTCAGTCACAGCAAGTGACAAAATAATCAGAGCACACACATGAGGTTTTAATACTCGCCGGCAATATTTCTAGTCTCTTATCTCTTGGGTGAGTGTGATGCTGAAGGGTATGGGGAAATTATCAAATCTCAGGCACATCCTTCACTCCTGCTCATAAATCACCATCACCTGCATTACAGATGCACAATAGAGAGAAAGGCTTCGGCAAATCTGGGACATGCGAAATAGGTCATTATTTTCACAAGTTTCTTCATGAAACCATCCAGTCCAACTTTAGAGTTGTTCAGACTTGAACTGATGAACTACATAAGGTGATATCCACTCGGTCACAGTTCTGTTGTTGCAGCAGATAGCTGCTGCCCCGTCAACCTCTTTGAAGCAGCGAGCGTCTTAACGGAGCCGTAAGCGATTTTTATGGAACGCCATGCAGAAAACTTCCCACTTACTTGACAGATATCACTGAAACAGGTGTCTTGAGAAATCACACTCGTTTCTGCGACAGCCCTAGGCAGGAAAACTGCTATCTGAATGCAGGATGTTACCGTTTAGCCAGTGAGAAGATGCTGAAGCGCAAAGTCATTTTGAGTGTTTGGCTTCCCTGACATTTGGTTCGCTAACATCTCAATGCAGGGTAGTATTTTGGAGGGAAGGGATGGTGTAATTCAGTGGCGTAAGTTGAAAAAATGGCTAATATTGCTAACGGCGTCTTTAAAGTCAGAATGAAATGGTAAATCACTCTATTTTCTAGATGCATGTTATTGTTATCTATGCATATATAATAATAATAATAATAATAATAATAATTATAATTATTATTATTATTATTATTATTATTATTATTATTATATTTTTTTACACTTTTTTTTTACACTTTTTTTTGCAGAAATGGATCTTCTGAAAAAAAAATGCTAGACTTCTGACTTGTTAAATATGCTGGACTCCAAATATGAAGTATGTAGGACTCTAGCCATTTCATCAGCAGAAATATGTATTTCTTATAAGCAACTGCTAGCTCTCACTCAGATTGGTTAACAATTGATGGATAGAACAAAGTTCCCGCTCAACATTTTTTTTCTATTTCGATCATTTGTTTTACTCTGATGAATGTCACAATACATAAGAAAAGATCTGCCGCTACTTCCGTCACATCATGACTTAAAATTTTGCTGCCGTGTCACTAAATGCGACAATTACAAATGTATAAAGTGCCCCTATTATGGATTTTTGAAAATTACTCATGCAATGTGTAACATGGCTCAAAGTGAATGAAAACATCCTGCAAAGTTTTAAATCTGAAAGTGCTCAGTGTATTAAGTTATTGTCTTTTTTAAAAGTGAAAGTCGACTCAGAGTCATTGAAGCGAGTCGTTTTTAAACCGGATCTTTACCTGTTTCAAGTTGATGTCAACATGAAACATTAGCATATCACCTGCCCACTTGTTGCCGGGAAAACTTGAACCCAAACACTGTAGCGTATTTCTGCACTGTAAAAAGATTTCACCAGTTTCAACTTAAAAACCTAAGTTCAGCAGCTGCCTTAAAAGTTAAATCAACTTAAAACTGCAAGTTATTTCAACTTACAAAATAAAATGAGTTAAAATTACTTGTACTTTTAAGTTGATGTAACTCATGAGTTGAAATTACTTGTCATTTTAAGTTGATTGAACTTAACTTAGGTTCAGCAGCTGCCTTAACATTTTAAGTTGAAACTGGTGACAACTTTTTACAGTGTGTGAATAGCATCATTTTGAGAATACTCTGCTCTGCACTGTGAGGGTTAATCCTTTAGGGTACAGTTAGGGTAAGTTAAACGATGTAGGGCAATTTTGAAACAGGGAGAAAATGCGATGGGAGTTTTTCGACATAACTTAATTATCGTGAACCGGAGTGCATTGAATTCACATCACAGAGCTAGACAAGATGAGCATTTGTGGTTAAAATGTTTGATTTAGTTTTTTTTTTTTTAAAAATGGCCGATTGTTTCGCTAGATAAGACCCTTATTCCTTGGCTGGGATCATTTAGAGCCCTTTGAAGCTGCATTGAAATGCCATTTTTTAACCTTCAGTCCGTTGAGCACTATTGAAGTCCACTACACTCTTAAAAATAAAGGTGCTTTAAAAGGTTCTTCAAGCAATGCCATAGAGGAACCATTTTTGGTTCCACAAAGAACCAATTAGTCAAAGGTTCTTTAAAGAACCATCTCTTTCATACCTTTTTATTGTCATGATCGGGGCTGTGGGTTTTCCCTCAGCCACCTGAGGTCGCTGTTTGCACTCACTCCTCTGATTCTTCACGTCTGTTTTGTCATTAGCACTGATCACCCACACCTGTTCACAATTACTATCAGGACTATAAGTATCATCTCCACTCACTCTGCATTCATGTCTGCATTGTCTCGTGTCATGTTTGTTTTTCATGCTCCTGAATTCCCGGACTCAAGTTATGTTCTAGATCTTGTTTATTTTGTGTTTAAGTTCTTATGTTTAGTTTTGTGCCGTGTTGGCCTTTTTGGTTTATGTTTATTTTGTTTGTTTAATTAAAAACCCTCTTCCTGCACTTGGACCCAGACCCTTCCTTCTCACCGTGACAGAATGCAGACATCACTGATGGGTCCAGCGGGGAGGAATTTTTTTGAAGAGGCGGCGGACGCACGTTTGGGGGCGGTGACCATCTGCTCTGTTCCTGACACTGCCGGGATGTCTTTCGAGGCGGCGTCGGCCAAGCGGTTTGAGTTCATTTATGCCTGCTTGGCGGCACTGGACACCCGCAGCGCCGAGGCTGCACGGAAGGGTCCCTGCTTTGCGGCGGGGGCGGAGACGCTCTTTCGCGGGGATGTGGCGACAACCGCCATCCCTGTCTCTGACGCTGAGATGGCTGCGTGTCCTGTTCCGGACGCGGCTGTGACCGCGCTCTCTGTTCCGGACGCGGCGGTGACCGCTCTCTCTGTTCCGGACACGGCGGTGACCGCGCTCTCTGCTCCGGACGCGCCGGTGACCGCTCTCTCTGCTCCTGACGCGGCGGTGACCGCGCTCTCTGCTCCTGACGCGGCGGTGACCGCTCTCTCTGATCCGGACGCGGCGGTGACCGCTCTCTCTGCTCCGGACGCGCCGGTGACCGCTCTCTCTGCTCCTGACGCGGCGGTGACCGCGCTCTCTGCTCCGGACGCGGCGGTGACCGCTCTCTCTGCTCCGGACGCGGCGGTGACCGCTCTCTCTGATCCGGACGCGGCGGTGACCGCTCTCTCTGCTCCGGACGCGGCGGTGACCGCTCTCTCTGCTCCTGACGCAGCGTTGACCGCTCTCTCTGTTCCGGCCGCGGCGGTGACCGCTGACGTTCCTCTGGCGGCGGCGTCAGCTCACGTTCCTCTGGCGGCGGCGTCAGCTCACGTTCCTCTGGCGGCGAGGCCAGCTCACGTTCCTCAGGCGGCGGGGCCAGCTCACGTTCCTCAGGCGGCGAGGCCAGCACACGTTCCTCAGACGGCGAGGCCAGCTCACGTTCCTCTGGCGGCGTCCGCTGACGTTCCTCTGGCAGCGAGGCCAGCTCACGTTCCTCAGGCGGCAGCGTCCGCTGATGTTCTGCTGGCGGCGAGGCCAGCTCACGTTCCTCTGGCGGCGAGGCCAGCTCACGTTCCTCAGGCGGCGGGGCCAGCTCACGTTCCTCAGGCGGCGAGGCCAGCACACGTTCCTCAGACGGCGAGGCCAGCTCACGTTCCTCTGGCGGCGAGGCCAGCTCACGTTCCTCAGGCGGCGGGGCCAGCTCACGTTCCTCAGGCGGCGAGGCCAGCACACGTTCCTCAGACGGCGAGGCCAGCTCACGTTCCTCTGGCGGCGTCCGCTGACGTTCCTCTGGCAGCGAGGCCAGCTCACGTTCCTCAGGCGGCAGCGTCCGCTGATGTTCTGCTGGCGGCGAGGCCAGCTCACGTTCCTCTGGTGGCGAGGCCAGCTCACGTTCCTCTGGCGGCGAGGCCAGCTCACGTTCCTCTGGCGGCGAGGCCAGCTCACGTTCCTCTGGCGGCGAGGCCAGCTCACGTTCCTCAGGCGGCGGGGCCAGCTCACGTTCCTCAGGCGGCGAGGCCAGCACACGTTCCTCAGACGGCGAGGCCAGCTCACGTTCCTCTGGCGGCGTCCGCTGACGTTCCTCTGGCAGCGAGGCCAGCTCACGTTCCTCAGGCGGCAGCGTCCGCTGATGTTCTGCTGGCGGCGAGGCCAGCTCGCGTTCCTCTGGCGGTGAGGTCCGCTCACGTGACTCCGCTGCATGGGCCTGGCCCGCCATCCCTCCCCCTGATGCACCTTCCACCGTTCCTCCTCCCTCCAGAATTTTGGTTTTGGGAACGTCTGGAAGCCGTTCCCTAGAGAGGGGGTACTGTCATGATCGGGGCTGTGGGTTTTCCCTCAGCCACCTGAGGTCGCTGTTTGCACTCACTCCTCTGATTCTTCACGTCTGTTTTGTCATTAGCACTGATCACCCACACCTGTTCACAATTACTATCAGGACTATAAGTATCATCTCCACTCACTCTGCATTCATGTCTGCATTGTCTCGTGTCATGTTTGTTTTTCATGCTCCTGAATTCCCGGACTCAAGTTATGTTCTAGATCTTGTTTATTTTGTGTTTAAGTTCTTATGTTTAGTTTTGTGCCGTGTTGGCCTTTTTGGTTTATGTTTATTTTGTTTGTTTAATTAAAAACCCTCTTCCTGCACTTGGACCCAGACCCTTCCTTCTCACCGTGACATTTATAATCTGATGAACCTTCTTTCGCCACAAAGAACCTTTTGTGAAACAGAAAGGTTCTTTAGATGTTTAAGGTTCTTTATGGAACCATTTAGACAAATGAGGTTCTTCTATGGCATAGTGAAGCATCTTGATTTTTAAGTGTGTATATGGAGAAAAATCCTGGAATGTTTTCCTCAAAAAATTTTCTTTGCAACTGAAGAAAGAAAGATATGAACATTTTGGATGACATAAGGGTGAGTAAATCCTTTAAAAATGGTTGCTCATGTACTCTGCATGCAAAATACGTATTTAGTTGTGTGTGTTGTGTTCGCTCCACACAGCTTGTAGGTCTCTGGCTAACAACAAATCCGTTCGCTCGGAATTGTCTAGAAATAGCAATGCGTTGATGTGTAAAGTAGTGCTTTATCAATACATTTTTTTGCATTGCATTTTTGGTGTTTAATGTAATGGTGATGAGCGTTCCGTTTCTGACATGCACTGCACGCAGTAGACCAATCACAACAGACTTGGTCATCAGACAAATCCCTTCAGATTAGTGTCATGCAAAGGAGGGGTTTGAAAATCTGAACCATTAAACGTTTCATTTGGGAGTTGTTGAGCAAATAAGGTAAAAATAAATACATATTATAAGACAATAAATGTATTTTCTGATGCTGGGGACTCCAAATGTATGTCAACCTGTTGCTGGGGACTCCAAAAACCAAAATATGAACCTTTCAAAATTTATAATAAGGGCACTTTAGACCTGTGAATTTTGCCTGATTATAAATGTTAAACCTGATGACGAGGTGGTGAATTCATATAAACTGGTGCTATGTGATTTGTACAAAAATGTCACAATTCGAAAGAAAACATGTCACCGTTTCCTTTACATTGAAACTTAACATTTTGCTAAAATGTTACAAAATCTAGGGCCCTTTAAAATCGGTTTTATTTTCCCCCAAATTCTTTGTTGTTCCCAAATTATTTTTTTCTGGTTTATTATTATTTTTTTTATATAGTTTAACTATTTTTTAATAGTTAAATTAAAGTTCATTAATCAAAAGCATGTCTTGAAATCACCACTTAACAGCAATTTATTAAAAGTTAAATTTATTAAAAGTTTAACAAAAACTACATTTTTAGGCTCCTATGAAATACGTTTACAAATTTTACAAAAAAGTATGCATGAAGTTCCACCCCTAAACCTAATTGACAGAGAGGTGTAAGAATTTAAGTATAAATGAGATTGCATGCAATTTAATGAACCAATATGCAAATTAACCACCATTCTGTTGAAATGCCCTAATTAATAATTTTTCAGTCAGATTTACACAAACATTGGCACTGCGAGCAAAGTGATTAGTGCACATTAAGATTTCCTGTCCATTCTCCAAAAGGCCAAACTCACACAAACATATAAATGAGTTTAATACTGTATGTTAAATATTTTCCACAAATGCTAATGTACTTTGCTGTATGATTGATCAAGTCAGCTTGTAAGGTATCAACATTAGTTAATGAATGAGATAATCACTACATTTACAAATCCCTTATATTTTTTTTCTTGGGAGACGGTATTAAACCAGAGCTATAAATGAACTTTTTATGTGATTACATCAGCGTTCACCCATTAAATTGAGAATTACAGCTATATGACAGGATTAGTGAGGGCTTAAGAATTTAAATCTTAGCCAAAGACTGTAATAAAGATGGAAATTATATTGACCGTCTTATTGTATGGAACGCAGGGGTCAGAGAATAACCTCGAGTTTCCACCAGTTGTGACTCATCCCGGATTCATAATGGGCTTTCCTAAAGCAGGAGTTGCTATACTTTACCTCCATAGTCCTGAAAATATTGATCCATTTAGCTTGATTTATACATGGTGCGCGGCTGGCCAGGGTGTCTCTGTTAGCCTTAGCGGTTCAGGGCCAGAGGCAGCCATTAATCTTGCATACGGTGCAATGGAGCTTCACCCACTAAACAACTTTACTGTGTGTTTGAATGCATAGCGCCAATCACAGCCTCATACTGATGCAATGCATACTTCAGTTACATAATCAAACTTGTATTTCATTCCAGACATCCATCAAAAATGCACTCAGAAAAAAAATCTTTTTCTGAGTCTGTCTTATTGAAGTCGTAACATCAGTCTGCGTTTTCCTCGCAAACTGTGATATTTCATGCATCACTAAGGGAGAATTTATGCTTTATTCAACCTAAATGAAGTGCACTATAATTTTCCACAGTGAATACTGATTTTTATTATGTGAATATTTGTGTGAAATTATTATTAAATTGCACAGAAAAGACATTGCTTTGGAATTGCGTGTCCTCTTGTACAGAATATTTATTAAAAGAAAGACTTGGGCCCAAACTCCAATTTATTTTGTGTTTGTGCCATCGCCTACCTCTGTACTCGCGCTTCTTTAATTAATTGCATTTTTCAAGAATCAAAAGATGGCATGAATTTGCCAGTCTGCCTGTTATCACATCACTGATGTGCCTCTCATCTGCTGTCTTGAGATGGGGGCTGGCAGGTGCTCTGTTGCTTACATAAGAGTCTGGTCTTTTAGAAGAAAATTCGTTTAGTGAGAAGAGTGAAGGCTAAGTTAGCTGAAAGCTGGAATAGAGAGGTGCTAATTGCAAAGTGGTGCACAGAAGCGTACTGTTGGGTCCACAGTACAGACTAGCCAGTGAAGTAGCCATAAGTGGAAAAAGTTCCTGGCACTTTTTTGAAAGCTTTGATTTTTGTGGCTGATGCAAAAACTAAACTTGCTGGTAACAAGAAAAGATTGTGAAATGCAGTAGAAGTAGAGGCTTGTTAGAGCTTCACTTAATTTTCACTTTTAATCAAAATAATAATGATTTATTTAAGGAGCTCTAAATAATACCTGAAGAAAGCTGACTGTCAGTACTCCCATTCATCTCAATGATAGTTAGTCAGCTGGCACAGGACTAACCAGAAGTACCAAAATTTGATATCTTCTATGTTGGCTGCTTAGTTCTGGATCCCTGAGCCAATCGCCTGAGCCAAAATGCGATTTGACTAATTATTCACCACCATCATGTCATGATGCTGATTGTGTGGCCCTGTGATTTCCGTGATGTGAAAAACGTGGACAGAATCATGGAATCTAGTCGTAAAAACAAATCAAAAGTAGGTCAATTCACTTAAATCAGATTGCAGTATGGACTAGGGTCTGAACATTAAGCTGCTAAATAATAATAAAAACTATTTAAATATGAATCCTGCATGTTCTGTGTGTAGTGGGAGGAACTGTAATAGATTTAATAAGCAAAGCATGCGTTGTCCAATCACATAATTTCAGTGGGTATATATATGAAGAAATTTTACGACACCATTTGTGTGTTCGAGCACCGGTTGTGCGTCATTGCCTGAGGTTTCGGCATTTCCGCGTTTGCCCCTTCCGCTTTCACAGGTATGCATTGTGCTTAACTCATTAGCATCATGATGCGTGGCTTGGGATAATCCCTTTAATGTATTTAATTTATAGCTTCATTACCGAGAGCATCAATTGTGGTTTATCAGTGGCGGCTGTTCTCTCTTGCTGCCTTCACGTTCTCCCTCTGTAATCCCGTGCTGAATTGGCGCTTTGATGTCCTTTCATGTTTGCGGCTGCATGTGAGTGGATGTGTAGGATTGACGATAACAAGAAGGTATGTAGAACAAATAATTTTCCCGCAGATTTTGTGATGTGACAAGTAATTTTAATATTGTCTTTTAGGAACAATAGTCTGATTTGGGTCCATTGCATGTAACAGAGCCTGCAGGGTGACATTTGTTGATGCTGCTGTTTTGTCGGAGTGATTTCCTGGATGCTACACTGGTCCTTCGATGTGTAGCTGTACTATTCTTTTGGTTTCTTTATTAAGTCTGCTCTAACGAGTATTCGTCGTTCGTCCTGGTTGTTGAAGTGGTTTAATTGTTTTTGGTTTACGTTGTGTGGTACATTTTTGGATTTATAAAATTATTTGTCAGTTTTATTTTTTTTTTGTTTACTTTAAAGTTGTATTTCAGTTTGTATTTTTGCTGCTTTTGCTTTATTTGTAAAGTTTATTTAACTTTGTTGGTTTTGCTTTAGCAGCATTTAATCTTGTTTTGTTGATATTTGTTTCTTTTGTATTTGTATTGTTTTCATTGGTGGTGTAAATGTCGGCCACCTTCTGATATAGATCTTAGTTTCTACTAGGTCTGTGTTTAACCAACCATGTGTATATATATATATATATATATATTTTTTTTTTTTTTTTGTATTTTTCTGTTTGAGCTGTAAGAGCTAGTTTGTTATTTTGGTTTGTTTATTGACTGTTTGTTAATTTTGTTGCAGGAGTCGAGGCTTCCGGACAGGTTACTAACTGGCCCTCGTGTGCGGTGGTGGGATTCGAACACGGAGTGCAGTGTGTTCACATTGACTTGATTTCGTGTGTGTGCGTGCAGTGTGACTTGTGCACCGGGTGGTAAGATTTGAGACATTAGAGATTACATTTAGTAACTAGATTACCTGTCTTCGGTAAGCCTCGGTCTCGTTTGTTTTCATTTGTTTCCAACTGTCTTCTATGCCATTATAGCCTGGCTCCTTTGTCTTTTATTGACTTTTAGTATTCATATTTGATTGTAAAATAAAGTTTTGTATTTTTTTTGGTATTCACGTCTCAACTCCTTTTTTGAAACTAAGTTCCTGTGTGTCTTGTTTAGTGAACTATTCATATCTAGTGAGATTTCCCTGTTAACAGGGTGGCGTAGTCTGCATATGTTGAGTAATTGATCATAGGTGCCTGCTACATTCTGGCGTAGTCGGCAGGGTTAGTTTCATTGTTGGTTTGAGACGTGGATGCTGGTTGTTATTTGGGTAGACATTTTGATTGTGATTTATGTATTGTTTTGGGTGGATTATTAGGCTGTTTTTCTTTTGTGTCTTTTTGTTTTTTTCCAGTTGGTGTCGCCGACAAAGCAGCAGTGTCACAATTTCAGAGGACTTGGAGCATTCCAGTGGCCCTTTTTTTTTTTTTTTTTTAGGTTCTTCAGTTTATTTGAACTGAGGTCTTTTTTTGGTAAGTTTGACAAATTAAAATGGAAGAGAAATTGCGTGAGTTGAGGGATCTTGTTGTCCAGTTAAGGGCAGACAATGAAAGACTGCGTCAGGAGCAGAGCCGTGTCGTTCCCTCTAGTCCAGGGGTGTCAAACATACGGCCCGCGGGCCGAATGCGGCCCACTAAGGCGTCCAATACGGCCCGCTGGATGCTTTGAACAATAAAATAATTTTTTTTTTTTTATTATCATTATTATTATTAGTAGTAGTATTAAATAAAGTCTATGTAAGGGTATTCGCGGCAATATTATCTTTGGTTTTATAATTTCTTTATCTTAACGTTGATTGTCTCTAACCCGCATTCTAAAGCAGCACGTCGGCTGAGTAACTGAGCGTGGCAAGCATTCGCGCGTATGGTGAAGGCAGCGGAGCTTGTGTGTCCTGAGAAAAAACAGGCTTTTATATCATCTTGTCAAGAAATACTGTGGCTAAAAGAATTGAGGACCTTGCAAGAGACTTGAACCGTCTGAAAGACAAAGTTACTTGTTGCTTGGACTGACGTTAACAGCTGGTTGCTGAGGTTGATGCACTGTTTTTCTTTTATTTGATGATCGCGCCTGATGTGCCCGCGCCGTCCGGGAGGCGAGTGGTAAAATAATTATTATTGATTACTAATTTTAATCAGGACATTATACCTAAAACAATACCTTAAAAACAAAAACTTAATTTTACGATCTGAAATCACTTATACTGGTGAACCCCTTTTAGTCCAAGGATCCAGTATGCGTTCATATAGTAAGTTCAGAACGGCTCTAAAATAGAGAAAACCTGACCGATTTCATCGGAGATTGCGGAGAGTCACGTCCATATGTCAGTTAACGTTATTCTTTTCAGCGTGGATTTGGTTTAAAAGCAGGGGTGATTAAGCTTATAAGTGTGTGCAGCGATGTGCAGATCAGCTGTTAAAATGAACCATCCATTCATCATGCCATCATGCAAAACTAAGAATTAGAATAATTGTAATAGGAAAATCGGGTACAGTTAGCTAAATCAGAGAAATATATAGGTGCGGGTGGGTGGCGAGCAGTTGTGGATTCGGGTGACGTTGAGCTCATCTGCGCATCTCTAGTACGTTTGTATACGTGCGTATGTCAAACTCAAACCTAATGCATTACCAAATGCATTCTAGATTTTTATTTGTTAAAGTTCTCATGTCTAGTGTACAGTTCATATCCGAAGTATTTTTTTTTTTCATTAGAATTAACCCTTTTTTTTTTTTTACATATAAGCTTAAAATATGTTAAAGGCAGTTTTTTTTATTGTGAAGTGTTATACTTTCTAAATTATACTGTAGCATATAGCTTTATATTTAATCAGAGAAATATATTTCGGCCCGCACATGGTCACATTTCTTCTCATCCGGCCCTCACCCTAAAATGAGTTTGACACCCCTGCTCTAGTCCCACCGCTGGCCCCTCTACTGAATTTTTGGTGCCACCTACTGACCAATCAGCGAGCGCTAGTGCCGCACTAACTGAGCGATTTGTGTTCATCCCTAGGGATCGAAAATGTCCAATATTTGATGGTAGGTCAGGTGTTGGCATAAATGAGTGGATGGAGGAAGCGAAAGCTTGTATACGGACTCGTCACCTGTCGGTGGCTGATCAGGCATTTTTTCTGTTCGATCATTTAGGAGGGGAGGCACGTGAGGAGATTCGGCATCGCTCTGCTGCTGAACGTGGGGACCCCAAACAAATATTTTCCATTTTGCAAGACCTATATGGCTGCTCTCAGTCTTATGTTGCCCTGCAGGAAGCCTTTTTCTCTAGGAGGCAGCTGGAGGGGGAAACCCTGTTGGAGTTCTCTCTGGCATTGATGGGCCTGCTAGAGAAAATTAGGCAGAAGTCCCCTACTGCTATGCCAAATGCTGAGATTTTGTTGAGGGATCAATTCGTTGAATATGTTTGCGACGCTTCCCTCTGTCGTGAACTAAAACAGTTAGTTCGCCGCCATCCTCAGTCGACATTATTAGAGGTGCGTAGTGAAGCAATTCGATGGGAGCGGGAGGGAATGCCAGGTGGAGCAAGGGGTCGAAGTCTCTCTGTTCCTTTGGCGCAAGGGTTCCAGTACGAAGTAATGGGGGGCATACGGTTGGGTGGTCGTAGTTCGCCGGAGAAGTCTGAAATGGGGGAGCTTAGAGAAATGCTAAAATTGCAACAGGAGCAGTTAAATCAGCTTACCCAGAATGTTGCCCGGTTACAGGGCCCCCATTCCCGCCCTCGTACTCAGCCTCTCCGTAGTGGGCCCGTTATTTGTAGGCGATGTCAAAAACCAGGCCATTTCGCACGGGAATGCGAGGGGGAACGTGTTATATCTCAGTCGCCTATACGCTCTCGTGCTGACCCAGCAGTTGCTGGGGGTAGGCAGTCACGATCTAACCCTGTGTCGGAAAACTAGCTCCCGCCGTGCTGAAGAGCCACAGCTCGGCTGGGGAAAGGGAAGGCTCCGATGATATGCCATGTAGTTCTCCAAATTTAATGTCTTCTTGCCCGCATCTGGATGTTTTAATGGGTGGTGTGGCTGTTCCTTGTTTAATTGATACTGGATCAATTGTATCGACGATTACAGAAAGCTGTTTTGTTCAGCATTTTGAGCCATGGGGTCAAGACCGTTTAAGGTCGTGTTCATGGTTACAGTTGAGGACTGCAAATGGGCTCTCTATTCCATATATTGGGTTTATGGAGTTGGATGTTGAGCTTTGTGGTAGGGTAGTGCCGCGATGCGGGGTGCTGGTGGTCAGGGATCCTCCTGGTGGCTTGCGCCTTCAAGTCCCTGGTGTATTGGGGATGAATGTTCTTGGGCGATGCTACCAGGAGCTCTTTGGACAACATGGCTCTGCTTTGTTTGATTTTCCCCCAGTCACTACTGCACCACGTTCAGTCTTTCAAGCTTTACAACACTGCCATCAGGGTAGTGGGCAATCTCCTGTCGAACATATGAAGAAGGTAAGGGTGCGTGGTCCTCAGGCATGTCGCATTACCGGTGGTACAATTAAGTTGGTGGCAGCAACTTGTGCAGAACAGTTAGCAGGTAGTACAGTGTTGTTTGAGCCCACTGAGTCGGGGTTACCTGAGGGTTTGTTAGCCTCCCCTGCCTTGGTGTGAGTGATTGGAGGTTCGGTCTATGTGCCAGTAACTAACATAGGCACCTCTGATGTTTTGCTTTTCCCACGTAGAGTTTTGGGCACCTTGGTTAGAGTACATGTTGTTAGTTTGCCGACCGGTGTCACAGAAGTTAGACCCTCTATAGCCAGTGCTTATTCTCAGGCCACTCAAGCGGCCAGCTCCACTGTTTTGGAGCAGATTGCGGCAGTTGACCTGACTACCTTGCCACGATCAGAACAGGGTAAGGTTAGGGCCTTGCTTAGGAAATACCAGGCCGTGTTTTCAGAACATGATGGTGACTTGGGATGTACAAATCTCATCTCTCATGATATTCCCTTGCTAGACGATGCTCCAGTGCGGCAACGACATCGTCGGGTACTGCCCTCTGAGTATGAGGTTGTCCGTGCTCACATTAATCAGCTGCTAGAATCACAGATAATCAGGGAGAGTTGTAGTCCATATGCCTCCCCGATCGTTTTGGTTAAAAAGAAGGACGGTAGTCTACGCATGTGATGGACT
Organism: Garra rufa; assembly: GCF_049309525.1. Taxonomy (NCBI): domain Eukaryota; kingdom Metazoa; phylum Chordata; class Actinopteri; order Cypriniformes; family Cyprinidae; genus Garra; species Garra rufa. The sequence goes on from NC_133361.1 coordinate 29,042,592, forward strand.
ACCGTCAGTTAAATGCCAGAACTAGAAGGGATGCATTTCCGCTACCTCGGATTGAAGAGTCGCTGGATGCGTTGACAGGGGCCTGTTGGTTTTCTACCATGGATCTAGCCAGTGGTTATAACCAGGTCCCTGTCACAGAGGGGGATAAGCCGAAGACCGCTTTTTGCACGCCATTTGGGTTGTGCAATGCCCCCTCCACCTTCCAGCGACTCATGGAGAGGATATTTGGAGACCAGCAGTGTCATTCTTTACTTTTATATCTAGATGATATTGTGGTGTTCTCCTCCTCCATTGCTCAGCATCTGGAGAGGTTGGAAGTCGCTTTAAGCCGTTTGGAACAAGAAGGGTTAAAGGCCAAACTTGGGAAGTGTGCTTTTCTAAGGCAAGAAGTGAAATACTTGGGTCATGTCATCTCTTCTAGGGGAGTAGCGACCGATCCCAGTAAGATTGAGGCTGTGGCCCAGTGGCCTTGTCCATCTAATGTCACTGAATTAAGATCCTTCCTGGGCTTTGCCAGCTACTACCGGCGATTTGTAGAGGGGTTTGCCAAATTGGCTGCCCCTCTTCATAAGCTGGTAGGAGAATTTGCTGGTGTAAAAGGTAAGCATGCAGGAAGGAGCTTTGTCAGTGCCTGGAGTGCAGGGTGTCAGGAGAGCTTTGAGGGGTTAAAGGGAAAACTTACCACAGCCCCTGTACTCGCGTATGCTGATTTCCCTAGGCCTTTCATCCTGGAGGTGGATGCCAGCCACCAAGGGTTAGGGGCAGTGCTTTCCCAGGAATGTGAAGGGAAGGTAAGACCAGTTGCGTATGCCAGCCGCAGTCTGAGGCCCACTGAGCGCAACATGTCCAATTACAGTTCTATGAAGTTGGAGTTTGTGGCGCTCAAGTGGGCCATGACAGAGAAATTCCGCGAGTACTTGTTGGGTAATAAGTGCGTGGTGTTTACCGATAATAACCCCCTCAGTCACCTGACCTCCGCCAAGCTTGGTGCACCCGAGCAGCGGTGGGCTGCCCAGCTGGCCGACTTTGATTTTGAGATCAAGTATCGCTCAGGTAAGAGTAATAAAAATGCAGATGCACTCTCACGGCGGCATCCCCTAGAGCCCGGGGTGTTAGATGGGCTGGTCCCAGGCACTGCAATCCCTGAATCACTGCGGCAGTTAACAGGATTGGACTCTGTTGAGGTGGGGACTCAATGTGCAGTTTCTACATTACCAGGTCTTTCGGTTGGTGACTTGAGGTCGTTGCAGGCAGCTGACCCAGTAATCCAGGAGGTGTTGCGATTCTGGAGACTAGGTACTCGCCCAGGCCCTGATGAACGGCACTAGATGACCAAGGCCACTTTGGTGTTGCTTCGTCAGTGGGGCCGTTTAATGGAGCAGGACGGGGTGCTCTATCGTCGGGTTCACTGCCCTAACGGTAAGGAGGAGGTGTTGCAACTAGTGTTGCCCACTGCCCTTAAACCTGAGGTGTTAAGGCAGTTGCATGAGCAACACGGACATCAGGGCATAGAGCGCACCACTGAGTTAGTGAGACAGAGGTGTTATTGGCCAGGATTGTCCTCAGACGTGGAACACTGGTGCCAAGAGTGCGATCGTTGTCAAGCAGCCAAGGATACTCAGCCACGGGCTCAGGGTTTTATGGGGAGGTTGTTGTCATCTAGGCCAAATGACATTCTGGCTGTGGACTTTACGGTGTTGGAGCCTACAAGCTCTGGCATTGAAAATGTCCTGGTGATGACTGACGTTTTCAGTAAATATACCTTGGCTGTTCCCACAAATGTTCAGTGGGCTGAGACTGTGGCCCAAGCCCTGGTGACCGAATGGTTCTACAGGTTTGGTGTTCCTTGCCGCCTCCACTCTGACCAGGGTCGGAACTTTGAGTCCCGGTTGATTTATCAGTTATGTAATATTTATGGTGTGGAAAAATCTCGAACCACTCCTTATCACCCGGCCGGTAATGGCCAGTGTGAACGGTTTAATCGCACCTTACATAACTTATTGCGCACTCTGCCAGTGTCCCGGAAGCGAGATTGGGAAGCTTGTCTCCCCCAGGTAGTGTTCAGTTACAATAGCACCCCCCATCAGGCCACTGGGGAAACACCACACATTTTGATGTTCGGCCAGGAGCCGCGGTTGCCCATTGATTTCCTGTTAGGGAGAGATTTACAGCTAAGAGAGGGTAGTGTGCACGACTGGGTTTTAGAGCATCAAACAAGGCTACAGGTGGCCTTTGCAGGGGCACGTGAACGGTTGCAGGTTATGGCTGATAGGCGCAAGGCGCAGCATGATCATCATGTCCGAGATAAACCACTGGTGGAGGGTCAGCTGGTGTACCTCCGTGAATATGGGGTAAGGGGCCGCCATAAAATCCAGGATCTGTGGAGCCCAGTGGTTTATCAAGTGACGAGGGCACCCAAGGAAGGTGGTGTAGTGTACACCATTGCGCCTGTAAATGATCTGACCAAGGTAAGAAATGTGCACCGTTCACTGTTGAAAAGCCGAGTTTGTAAGGAGACAGTGGTGGTTGACCCTGGTAGTCCTTTGCATGACTTGGTTAGGGACGCACCTTCACTGCCTGTAGAAGAGGATGAGGTAGATCTGCTTGCTCTAGTTCAAGAGCGGAACCCAGTTGTTGCTCAACCGGAGCTGAGAGGGCTGGTATCTCAGGTGGAATTTGGCCCATATGAGTGGGTGGGTGCCACAGGGTCAGCCCCTGTTAATGGACCAGGCCCACAGGTTCCACAAGAGGAAATGGCCAGTTTTCAGCCATCCCAGTCCGAAGGCTTATTTCAGGTAGATGAGGGTGTTTTGCGTCGGACAAGGCGCGTAACGGCGGGCCGGCATCCAAACCCACATCACCTTCCTCGTTCTGCAGGAGAGATGGGCAGAGCCTCTCTTCAGCAGATGCATGGTAGGGCAGCAGGCATTTTTAGGCCTTGGGATTAGGTAAACTTGATCTGGTGGTGGATCGTCGGGGTGACGATCCAAGAGTGGGGGGGTAGATTGTAGTGGGAGGAACTGTAATAGATTTAATAAGCAAAGCATGCGTTGTCCAATCACATAATTTCAGTGGGTATATATATGAAGAAATTTCTACGACACCATTTGTGTGTTCGAGCACCGGTTGTGCGTCATTGCCTGAGGTTTCGGCATTTCCGCGTTTGCCCCTTCCGCTTTCACAGGTATGCATTGTGCTTAACTCATTAGCATCATGATGCGTGGCTTGGGATAATCCCTTTAATGTATTTAATTTATAGCTTCATTACCGAGAGCATCAATTGTGGTTTATCAGTGGCGGCTGTTCTCTCTTGCTGCCTTCACGTTCTCCTTCTGTAATCCCGTGCTGAATTGGCGCTTTGATGTCCTTTCATGTTTGCGGCTGCATGTGAGTGGATGTGTAGGATTGACGATAACAAGAAGGTATGTAGAACAAATAATTTTCCCGCAGATTTTGTGATGTGACAAGTAATTTTAATATTGTCTTTTAGGAACAATAGTCTGATTTGGGTCCATTGCATGTAACAGAGCCTGCAGGGTGACATTTGTTGATGCTGCTGTTTTGTCGGAGTGATTTCCTGGATGCTACACTGGTCCTTCGATGTGTAGCTGTACTATTCTTTTGGTTTCTTTATTAAGTCTGCTCTAACGAGTATTCGTCGTTCGTCCTGGTTGTTGAAGTGGTTTAATTGTTTTTGGTTTACGTTGTGTGGTACATTTTTGGATTTATAAAATTATTTGTCAGTTTTTTTTTTTTTTTTTTTTTACTTTAAAGTTGTATTTCAGTTTGTATTTTTGCTGCTTTTGCTTTATTTGTAAAGTTTATTTAACTTTGTTGGTTTTGCTTTAGCAGCATTTAATCTTGTTTTGTTGATATTTGTTTCTTTTGTATTTGTATTGTTTTCATTGGTGGTGTAAATGTCGGCCACCTTCTGATATAGATCTTAGTTTCTACTAGGTCTGTGTTTAACCAACCATGTGTATATATATATATATATATATATATATTTTTTATTTTTTTTTGTATTTTTCTGTTTGAGCTGTAAGAGCTAGTTTGTTATTTTGGTTTGTTTATTGACTGTTTGTTAATTTTGTTGCAGGAGTCGAGGCTTCCGGACAGGTTACTAACTGGCCCTCGTGTGCGGTGGTGGGATTCGAACACTGAGTGCAGTGTGTTCACATTGACTTGATTTCGTGTGTGTGTGTGTGTGTGTGTGTGTGTGTGTGTGTGCGTGCAGTGTGACTTGTGCACCGGGTGGTAAGATTTGAGACATTAGAGATTACATTTAGTAACTAGATTACCTGTCTTCGGTAAGCCTCGGTCTCGTTTGTTTTCATTTGTTTCCAACTGTCTTCTATGCCATTATAGCCTGGCTCCTTTGTCTTTTATTGACTTTTAGTATTCATATTTGATTGTAAAATAAAGTTTTGTATTTTTTTGGTATTCACATCTCAACTCCTTTTTTGAAACTAAGTTCCTGTGTGTCTTGTTTAGAGAACTATTCATATCTAGTGAGATTTCCCTGTTAACAGGGTGGCGTAGTCTGCATATGTTGAGTAATTGATCATAGGTGCCTGCTACATGTGTATATCTGTGTGAATGAATGGCACAGAAGCGGTTTCGTTTACTATGCATATTGAAGCATGTGTGATGCTTGCAACGTTTTCAGCATCTTCAGCATTTGCGGTCTCACTTAAAAAGGACATAAAAAAAAAATAACATTGTCTCCAGAACTGCTCTGAGAGTTACTACTGCCTAGAAAAACTATACACACACAAAGAAAACTCTTCACTGCAACTTGTAAAAATAAATGTCCTGTTAAGGTTGTAGAAACACAATTAAAAGGGTTTCTTTTTTTTTAACTACAAAAATCATGAAATAAAACATATGTCATAGAGGCCTAAAAATGTAGTTTTTGTTTAATGTTTAATAAATTGCTGTTAAATTGTATACGTTACATGGTTTCAAGACATGCTTTTTGATTATTAATCTTTAATGTAACCATTAAAATGGAGTCCTGAAAAATACAAACAAAAAAGAATTTTGAAAAATAAATAAATATAACTGATTTCATAGGGCAGGGTTCCCCAAATCTTACCCTGGAGGTCCAATGCGCTGCAGAGTTTAGCTCCAACCCTGATCACACTCACCTACCTGTTATTCTCTAATGATCCTGAAGACCTTGATTAGCATGCTCAGGTGTGTTTGATTAGGGTAAGAGCTAAACTCTGCAGGAAAATGGATCTCGAGGTCCAGATTTGGTGATCCCTGTCATAGGGCCTTATGATTGGATGATGGAGTCATAGGTCTTTTGCTAAGCTGAGCTGTGACAAGAAAAGTGGCACTCATAAGAGCACTCCAAAATTACTATAATATAACTGCTACGCTATAGTGAAATATCACCTATATACATAATGTTTGCAGACATTTCATTTGAATGGATGGTTTGAAAATCAGATGGTGTAGGTAAAACCAAGGGCGTGTTTTCCAAAAGCATTGTTAGCCAACCATGTTAACAAAGTGATACTATTTGAAGTGTTTCCTGAAACTATAGTAGTGACCATACGTTGTCTTTTTCCTGGACAAGAAGTGGCTGAATACTACACTGCAAAAAAAAAAAAAAGGTTAATCTTAGTATTTTTATCTTGTTTCTAGTCAAAATATCTAAAAATTCTTAAATTAAGATGCATTTACTTCATAAGCAAAATTACATAAGATACGGCCCAGAAAACTGCCTATTGATGTATATATGCACCTAAAATTATGCTAAAAGAACTTATGATCAACTCATCATTTCTATGCATAACTTCCTATCCTCTTTGTAACCCATACATTTGCCTATTATGTTTTAATCACTTGTGTATGTCCATTTTAATAACTATTGAATAGCTTAATGGTTTATATTGGTGTTTGGTATGCCTGAGCTCGAAATTGCATTCTCAAAATGCTTCTGTAATTCAATTCTTTGTAAAATGTATTATAGTCTTGTTATAGAAATCATGTCCAAATTTATCTCTACAACCCAATTATTAAGTATTAATTACCCAAACGTCTGTGCCCACCTGAACTTTAACAGCGCACAACTCGCATCCTCAGCCAACGCCCAAGACTTCACAAACGACCACAGAACCAACCAATCAACAACCTCGGGAAAACCCCCTTTCTGGAACGACGCGACGAAAGGAATTCCCTTAACACAAAAGCAACGCAAGTACAACCTCCAGATTCTAGCTGAACTGGTGCATTTGATATAAAGTTTAATAACCTCTTTGAGAGACTCAATACGAGGGTTAATTAAGTGATTGATGGTTGTTCAGGTCTAAGCAATTGCACATATTGCTATAAACTTGGGACTTCATATTTTCATTCCTTTAAACTCATTCTTTCCTCACTTTCTCTTCTGCAACCTGTGTGAATGCGTGTTTATGTGTTAGATTAGTTTGTATGTCTTAGGTTTATCCAATAAATCTTATTTTTAATAGAAAAGGGAAGTATCTTGTGTTTTGTGCTTACAAGTTAATGTCTTAAACTGCCGATTTTGCTAGTGTGCTAATATATAGTGTTTTCATTATATTCTGGATAGTAATATCCATTGCAGAGTTTCTGTTACACGGCTCGTTCAATGAATCGCGAGTCGACTCTGAATAGCCCGTAAAACAGCGGCTCTATTCAAATTCCCTTTTGAATCATAATCGATTCCCTTTGAGCTAAATTAAATGTACAGTCACGGCCAAAAGTTTTGAGAATTACATAAATATTGGAAATTGTTGCTGCTTAAGTTTTTATAATAGCAATTTGCATATACTCCAGAATGTTATTAAGAGTGATCAGATGAATTGTATAGTCCTTCTTTGCCATGAAAATGAACTTAATCCCGAAAAAATCTTTCCACTGCATTTCATTGCTGTCATTAAAGGACCTGCTGAGATCATTTCAGTAATCGTCTTGTTAACTCAGGTGAGAATGTTGACGAGCACAAGGCTGGAGATCATTATGTCAGGCTGATTGGGTTAGAATGGCAGACTTGACATGTTAAAAGGGGGGTGATGCTTGAAATCATTGTTCTTCCATTGTTAACCATGGTGACCTGCAAAGAAACGCGTGCAGCCATCATTGCGTTGCATAAAAATGGCTTCACAGGCAAGGATATTGTGGCTACTAAGATTGCACCTAAATCAACAATTTATAGGATCATCAAGAACTTCAAGGAAAGAGGTTCAATTCTTGTTAAGAAGGCTTCAGGGCGTCCAAGAAAGTCCAGCAAGCGCCAGTATCGTCTCCTAAAAAGGATTCAGCTGCGGGATCGGAGTGCCACCAGTGCAGAGCTTGCTCAGGAATGGCAGCAGGCAGGTGTGAGCGCATCTGCACGCACAGTGAGGCCAAGACTTTTGGAAGATGGCCTGGTGTCAAGAAGGGCAGCAAAGAAGCCACTTCTCTCCAAAACAAACATCAGGGCAGATTGATCTTCTGCAAAAAGTATGGCGAATGGACTGCTGAGGACTGGGGCAAAGTCATATTCTCAGATGAAGCCTCTTTCCGATTGTTTGGGGGCATCTGGAAAAAGGCTTGTCCGGAGAAGAAAAGGTGAGCGCTACCATCAGTCCTGTGTCATGCCAACAGTAAAGCATCCTGAGACCATTCATGTGTGGGTTGCTTCTCATCCAAGGGAGTGGGCTCACTCACAATTTTGCCCAAAAACACGAATAAAGAATAAAGAATGGCACCAAAACACCCTCCAACAGCAACTTCTTCCAACAATCCAACAACAGTTTGGTGAAGAACAATGCATTTTCCAGCACGATGGAGCACCGTGCCATAAGGCAAAAGTGATAACTAAGTGGCTCGGGGACCAAAACTGAAGTTGAACTTGAAATTTTGGGTCCATGGCCTGGAAACTCCCCAGAATCTTAATCCCATTGAGAACTTGTGGTCAATCCTCAAGAGGTGGGTGGACAATCAAAAACCCACTAATTCTGACAAACTCCAAGAAGTGATTATGAAAGAATGGATTGCCATCAGTCAGGATTTGGCACAGAAGTTGATTGAGAGCATGCCCAGTCGAATTTCAGAGGTCCTGAAAAAGAAGGGCCAACACTGCAAATACTGACTCTTTGCATAAATGTCATGTAATTGTCGATAAAAGCCTTTGAAACGTATGAAGTGCTTGTAATTATATTTCAGTACATCACAGAAACAACAGAAACAAAGATCTAAAAGCAGTTTAGCAGCAAACTTTGTGAAAACTAATATTTGTGTCATTCTCAAAACTTTTGGCCCCGACTGTACATTATCACTACAGCATACATGTAATGTATGAGAAACGGTAGAGAGCATGTCAATAGGAAATCAAATCCAAACCCAGACATTTTTAGCAATTTAGAAATCTTGGCCAGGCCTTGTTCAGGAAAAGAGTTAAGCTACTTTAGTTCCAATAAACATTTTCAAACTTGTGTGGTTGGAATTAGGAAAGAAAAGAAAGGACGTGATGTGTGGTCAAGTATTGTGACCTATACTCGGAATTTGTGATCTGCATTTGACCCACCCAAGTGCACATGCACAGTAGTGAACACACACACACACACACACACACACACACACACACACACACACACACACACACACACACACACAGACACAGACACAGACACACACACACACAGACACAGAGAGACAGACTGTGAACACACACCCGGAGCAGTGGGCAGCCAATGCTGCGGCCCCCGGGAGCAGTTGGGGGTTCGGGGCCTTGATCAAGGGTCTCATCTCAGTCGTGGTATTGAAGGTGGAAGAGAGCGATGGTTATTCACTCTCCTCACTGACAATCCCTTCCAAATAGTTTCTAGTTAGTATGACATGGACTTACAATAAGCAAGCTATCATGCTTTCTTGTTTTAATGCATAACAACGAAAAAATTATTCTACACCTTTCAGTTTGTCAAATTAATAAAAGCACCATTTTTAAAGAATGCGCATCTGAGTATAATATATCAAAATGATCTCTGTTATGGTTTGATTCGTATTTAAAAATTTGCGGGTCTGCTTCTTCTACAGTGGCCTGATGCGAGTTTTGAAATGTACGCTGATGACATGGTTTTCTACGTATCTGGTAAGAATTGTGTGGAAATTGAAGAAAAGTTAACAAGAAACTTAAGAGAAAGTGTCCGCTTGGCTTGATGCCTCCTTTTTGTTTTTACTTTTAAATACTAAAATGTCAAAGTTCATATGCTTTTCAATTAGAAAATTACCTGTAACAGAATTATTAAACATTAGAATTAAAGATGAGATTGAACAAGAATCAGAGGAAAAATATCTTGGCATGATTTTAGATTCTCAGTTAAATTATATGTTAAAAAGTTGCGTAAAACAATTAAGGCAAATCTTACCAGCGTCAGAATAATGAGAAATTGTTTAACGTATGATCATGCTTTTCTGTTTTTAAATTTCATGATACTATTACATATGGTACACTGCCCTCCAAAAGTTTGGAAATGCCCTAGAAAAAAAAAAGGGTTTTGGACAATATTGGCATGAATCCTTTTTAATTTGTGATAATTTTGCACTGATAAGGGACACAAACAACGAAAACATTTAAAACAGTTCATACATAGAAAAAACATAAATTTTCCACTCCAAATAGGATTTGCACAGCTTGGAGTTGTGCTTGGGGTCATTGTCTTGTTGGAAGGTGAAGCCGTGACCAATGAGGCGCTGACCAGGGGTGTTTTCAAACTTTTGGAGGGCAGTGTGTATGGATTAATAGCATAATTAATCAGGCCGAATGTCTTTACAACAGAGCTTTAAAAAATTTAGATAGAAAGCAAATAAGATACCATCATTGTCAGATCCTAAGTAAATACAATATTTTGAGCTTTGCTCACGGATCTGTCCCTAACAAATAAAGCATTAAATAAATAAAAATGAAATAAATAGCATGGCTCATATGCTTTAGGCAATCGCAGAGCATATCGTAAATAAGGCAAAAGACAGAAATCAAAAACTGATCCACCTTTGTTGTTTATTGAACGGGTTTAATTTTAGTTTGATATTTAACTAATTAATTAACCTAAGTTAATTGTGTGACATCATTAACGAAAGTTCTGTATTGTTGAACCAATGTGATTCGAATGATGGTTGTGCAACTAAGTTGCTACAGTGTTAGGAAACAGTCACAAGTAGCTGGTAATTTCTCCAACGAAGCATCGCACTAAGCAGCGAGCTACATCACTGTACGGAAAACACATGCTAATCTGCTATTAACCAACCTCTGCCTATTGTTTTTGCACTATTTAGCATAAGGAATAAAAAGACAATCTGAAAGTAAAGTGTGTACATACAGTCCTGAAATTGCCCTGTAATAAGAATGATTTTAATAGTAACAGCAAGCATGCCAAAAATGTAAACATTTTAATCACTGGCATAATTCCTCTGCAATGACATAATTAATAAGCTTATCATGGTGCAGCAAAGGAAACATTTTTATCTTTTCCTAATGAATTAACTTTGAAGTCAGTCTCTTGCAGAATTAAAGAGAATTAATTCCTAATTGAATTTCTATCATAAACAAGTAAGACATAATACAATTACCGCCAGTTTGAAACCGAACGTTCCTAGGGGAACGTTTCCATCGTAGCATTTACTTCAGCTATCTTTCCAAGCCCTGCGTTTATTAGATCACCATATCTGTAGACACAGGTCTACATAATGGAGGATATCCTGATGTCTAGTATCACCGCCTTTCACTTTTAATGCAGATTGACATTCTAATTCATCAGGGGGCTTAGTCACTACTTACTGCCAACAGATCCACCACCTCAGAAAATTAGAAATGACATCAGGCAAAGGTCTGATATTCTATCTGAAAGTTACAACGCTGTTAATTGTCTGCCAGAGCACGATGTATTCCTGTTGTCTTTTCTGCTGAAGAGAAGTTTTCAGGGAGCTGGGCAGCTCTTATGATATGCCTGAGATCTGCTGACAAGGTCGTGAGAGCTCTGGAGAACAAGCTCTGTGAATTGCATCAGCAAGTGTCATATTAATACCACCAACCTGAAGTTATCCTCTCAAATTAAAAGTCTCCTGCAGGCTCTTTTGTCAGCCCAGGCATCTCTATTCTAGGGCCACATTGTGAGCTGGACGATGAATGCGAAAAACACACCTTCATGTATAAAAAAAATAAAAATAAAAAATTTGACGAGTCTACATGCCGTGCTAAGTGCAAACCAATGTGCCGTTCCTACCGAGGTCATTGATTCTGATTAAAAAAGGCTTCTGGCCAACCTGCACGCTGAGATGACTTTCTTCAGCGCAGCACCTTTGTGCTCCACACATTGCCATTGCAGTGTGTTTGTCTAATAGATGACAGTGCACAGGATGCAGAAGACCTTTTAGGTCTAATCTCATTCTTTTAGGGACAATTTTAGCCTGAATATGATATGGGGCTCTGGCAACTTTTGTAAAAAAAAATTGTATTGCATCTGATTTCACCCTGGCGCAATATTCAGAGTTCTAGCACACATAGGACCAGACTTACCAACCATTATTTAACACCCAAAAATTGTGTCATAACTGTTTTGCGTTTGACATGTCTGTGGTAATTGCTAATTTGTGACCCTGGACCACAAAACCAGTCTTAAGTCACTGGGGTATATTTGTAGCAATAGCCAAAAATACATTGTATGGGTCAAAATGATTGATTTTTCTTTGTTGCCAAAAATCATTAGGAAAGTAAGTAAAGATCATGTTCCATGAAGATTTTTTGTAAAATTCCTACTATAAATATATCAAAATGTAATTTTTGATTAGTAATATGCATTGTTAAGAACTTGAATTTGAAGAACTTTAAAGGTGATTTTCTCAGCATTTAGATTTTTTTGCACCCTCAGATTCCAGATTTTCAAATGTATCTCTGCCAAATATTGTCCTATCCTAACAAACCATACATTAATAGAAAGCGTATTTATTGAGCTTTCATATGATGTATATATCTCAGTTTTGTAAAATTTAACCTTACGACTGGTTTTGTGGTCCAGGGTCACATTTGTGCTGCTCTCCTCATTATAAAAATGCGCTTGCTGCATCTGTGTTCTTTATTTGCGCAGTGTCAGAAGATAACCGGCAAAACTTTACACTTCCATCAGCGCTTTTATGGGATTGTGCTCTCATTGTAATTTTCCACCTTTATATGCATGTACTGTATACAGACACTAGAATATGTATTAAAGGGATAGTTCACCCAAAAATTATGTCATTAATTACTTACCTTCACGTCATTCCAAACCAGTAAGACCTTCATTCATCTTCAGAACACAAATTAAGATATTTTTGATGAAAACGAAAGCTTTCTGACCCTGCGTAGACAGCAGCACAACTGAAATGTTCAAACGGCCCAGAAAGGTAGCAAGGATCATTAAGTCACATTACTCTGACACGGAAGAGAAAAAAAATTAAATATCTTGATTTTTGTTCTGAAGATGAACAAAGGTCTTATTGGTTTGGAATGACATGAGGGTGAGTAATTAATAACAAAATTTGCATTTTTGGGTAAACCAACCATTTAATGTATTGACAGCCTATAAAACATAAACATTTTACATATTCACACCTTTGATGTATAAATATTTGTGAATCCTTTTAGGTTTATTGAATATTTAATGGAATTAATATGTTGATTTTATTGAATCAGTAAGATTATAAATATGTGCAATGCTGTTACATTTATTGAACAAGTTTTCCTAATTTGACATTAACAAAGTTTTAAAAATGACCACAATAAAAGTAATTTTAACTGAATATTGTCACCAGTGGGCTGTTTCATAAAAAATGCTAAAAAAAAGGCAGGGATTAAAGTCCAAAACCTGACTTGAAATAGCCTATCAAATCAATCGGGACTAACAGGATTTCATAAACAAAATTTTAGTTTGCGCAATCTCACTAATTTGATCTAGGTTTAGTGAGTCAAGATAATGTCAGCTCCTTATGTCGATCATGGATCAAATCGATCCACCACGGCAAACAGCTTATATATTTGTGCCTTTTAATGCGTTTAAGATGATATAAGTATATTTTTATGAGAGCCGTAACTGTAAATCAAATGCAAGATGGCAAATACAGCCCTAATTACTAGCTCAAATGAGTTAATGTGTTTTCCTCTTATCGTTTAAAATGTAGTCTGTTTTCTATTATTTATTTTCATTTTTAATTGAGTGATTTTAACTTTTAATTTAGTGTTATTAATGCTTTAAAGAGTATTCATTTTAGATTGCACTGTGTTAATGTTCTACTAATAACCATAAAGGTAGAGCTGTCAGAAAGCCTGCATGGCTAACTACTGATCAACTGAATGTGCAAGTACCAACTATGTTAAAATATTTTTATATATCTTTGAAAAATGCCATTATATTCAAGTTACATTTTCTGTATTCCTTTATTTTTGGACTGATAATAAAGTAAAATAATTGTATGTGAGAGAGTCAGTGTTAATATCAATGCTTTCCTATTGGTCAGTGTTAGAAGAACTCAGTTTAGCCTGACAGCTAGCCTGCTCCGGACCAGGTTAGTTTCCCAGCATAAGTGCCACAGTGAGTTTGGAAACCAAATCAAGTGACAATAAGTCAGACTAATTGGTAAAATTGTTTTATGAAGCAGCCCCCAGTACATTACTACATTACTATTTACATTTTTATGTTGTTGAGAAGAGGGTAGTTTTAGGACACGTTATTCACTCAAAAACATTTATATAAAAATAGTATGCAACTATATTGATATTGTAAATATTTTTCTATCATGACAACTCTTAAGATTTTAGCATGGTAGTGGATATAACAATGATAATGTATTTGTTCTTGGGGAAATATATCTGCTCCGCTGCTAAATTGCTGCTAGTGTTGGTTATTGCTATTGTTGTAGATTATTGTTGCTGCTGCTACAAAGCAAGTGCAGGAACTTGCTACTGCCAATAGATACGCCGATACGCTGCTGGGATTATTCAAGACATACTGCTGCTGCACAAATACCATATATAGTAGTCGACATTTGAAGTGAATCAAAAGTTGTCCTAAAACCAAAACAATACCCGTTCTTGTCTTAGAACAACTTCGATTAAATTTTTTGACCCACTTCAAATGTTGACTACTATATAATCCATAGCAGATCTATACAGGTGGAGCTTGGGAGGTGGAGGGTTTCGGGAGGAACTTTAAAAGCACGCTGCGAAATGCTGTAGTGAATGCTGCATATGCAAAATGAACCAATCAGCTTGTGCCAAGTAAATGTAAGTAAAAAAAAACTCTCAGCCTGTGCCATCTCATTTCTTGGGAGAACATGGCATTTCTACAAAGGATTCCTAAAGATTTTTGTGTTGAAAACTGTGCATCTGCTAATATTTTTACATTTTAGAAGCATTCAATGCATGCAAATTGACTGGTAAGGCAGCGCTTCATACTAAAGATTGTCTCCTATAAATGCATCCACAACTGATGTATTTAGAACATCTGACCATATCTTAATACAACAAATGTTAAAAGCATTTTAATGGCTAAAAAAACACCAGGGACAGCTACTGCAGCCGATGTTTGTTTTAAGCAAAGAGACTGTATAAATAGGGTCTATAGCAACTTCTCTATATAGTGTCTAGATTCAGCTTTGATTCTACAACAAACATCCCTCACATTAATATGTCGTTCTTTGTCTCTTTCTGTAATAGTTTGACTTGCAATTGCCTGTTAAGGTTATCTGTAAAACATTAGGAATGTGACTTTGACTGACTTTGCAGCTCCCTATTATATATATATATATAAAACAGTTATCATTATACGCTGTTCTGATGCAACCTCATGAGGGTTTCTCTAGAAGTTCAGACAGACTGGGGAATGCAGCACAGCTAGAGTACAGTCAGCTCTGCGCTTTGATTGCTGTTTTATGGCGTTTTCTTTTAATTTTGTATTCCTGAACTTTCGCTTCAAATTGGAACTTGTAAGTCCACCATTTTGATCCTTAGAAATGTCTGATGAAAAGGTCAGGTTTGAATGTTCAGTCAATATGATATAATAAACGCCCTCCTGATGCTGTCTGAACAGGACAGAGAATAAAGTCTATTTTCTTCTACCCTTTGCTTGATGCTTTCATGCACTTAAGCACCTGTCTAACAATTCCATATGTATGAAATCTCAGGATTAAATGTATAGCTATTTGTACTTCCCTCTTTTGCAGGGTAGATTTTAGTCCATTAATGTGTAACGGTGTACTGACTGACGTTTGTTTTCAGCATGCTGTCCATTTCCTCTACAGAAGCCGCTATAGAAATCTAATGACTCAATCCACGGGTATTAAACTTTACCTGGCCGTATTTAGATAATGTATGTGTGCTCAGAGACTCTGCAATATTGCATTAGCTGAAGTCTTGCTTAAACCTACATATGCGGTTATTAACTGCGCAGTTATGCTTCCATTTCAGTCTAATTAATCTAAACCTCATTGTGCTAATTAAAGTGCTTTATGGCGGGACAGAGGATTGCACAAGCATGTTGGTGCAAGTGCTGATCTGATTGGTATTTCAAATGAAAAGCATCAATCAGCATGACAAAGCTGCAGGGACATACGCTTACAGCCATTTAGACAGCGAGCCTCATTTCCTGTCTCAGTTCAAATGCTTGTCATCACTGACAGTCTTAATGAGCCCATCCCAGTTAACAATATCCTCTGCTTGGGTCTTCCTATGGCTATATAAAGTACTATCAGTTTGACTCTTATGGCACTTTTTCAGTCTTTTTTTAATTCCGTAGATGTTGTAAACAGAGCATTTGCATGATGATCCAACATGTTAAGCACAAACTGTTGGAAATGTTTACAAGTGGGAAATTCATTAGTCTCACATAGCCAGACTTTTAAATACAGCATAAACTCAGTTTGCAGGTTTTTCTGGCCAAGAACTGCCCACTTAGACAAGAAGACTGTAGCCAATCACAGTTGGATTTTTTTTTATGTGCTGTTTAGATGCATGTTTAAATGAAATGGTAGAAATGACAAGCACTAAAGAAATTAGCAGAAATGTGTGCAGACTTTGTCTGAATATATGTCCGTCAAAAAAGTGCACATCCTACATATTTCTACTAAAATCTCAATGGCATGCAAGCTTTCAATATCTGGCATATTTGATTCATATTCTGCTATATCTATCAATCACAACAAATTATAGTATAATATAGAATATTATGAATATTAGCTATAGCAAACACAACATTTTGGTATATTATTAATAAGTTAGGGAAGCTTTACATACAGTTAACGTGAAGGTGTATCATATCAACATTGCTTTGCTCTGTTGTTTAAACAGATAGTTCACCCAAAAATTAAAATTCTGAGTTATTACTCACTCTCATGTCGCTCCGAACATGTAAGACCTTTGTTCATCTTCGGAAAACAAATTAAGATATTTTTTTAAATGAAATCCTATGACTTTCAGTCCCACAATAGACAGCAGTGCAGCTACCATTCGTTGTGGTGCTCTTGTGAATGTGCGTCAAAGACTGACACAGAAGAGAAGAAATTGTTGAATTAATTTATTTTTGTTTTCTTTGTGCACTAAAATGTATTCTCACAGCTTCATAAAATGATGTCACAAGGACTATTTTAACGATGTCTTTACTACCGTTCTGGGCCTTAAACACGGTTGCGTTGCTCTCTATGCAGGGTCAGAAAGCTATCGGATTTCATTAAAAATGTCTTAATTTGGGTTCCAAAGATGACCTAAGGTCTTACGGGTTTGGAATGACATGAGGGTGAGTAATTAATGACAGAATTTTCATTTTTAGGTCAACTATACCTTTAATGCTTTAGATTAAAGATTAGATTTTTGTTTCCTTTTTTTAGAGATTATGTTTTTAAAAAATTATATCAAAATAAAAGTATATTGTAAGTGTGTAAACTGTGTAATAGAATGCAATTTTCAGTATTCCTGAAGATTTTATGTTTCTAAAGCAGTGCATAGAAGCAGTCAATAATTTTTTGTACAATTATCAAACATTGCACTACACCAGAAGTGATCGGGCATAAAGCAAGCCCATTTCACATATACACCACTGTGTGAAAGTCTTAAAGACTCTTCTAAAAGACCACTAGTAGTATCAGTTATGTCTATCGTTTGCTGTAGTGTGTGAATAAGAAATATCAGTTTACATTTACAAACATTCATTTTGCCAATCATTGTAATAATGCAGTAAGATTTTTGTATGCACAGAGTCTGACAGCAGCCAGTCAGTACTGTATGTAATGACATGAAAAAATGAAAAAAAAAAAAAAAACTGAGACAGACTAAATAAAAAAAAATTGGTATTTAGGGATGCACAAAATGCAAATTCTTGGCCGAAGCTGAACAAAATTACACAAAGGGCTGAAGGCTGATTACCGAACATGGTTTTTCGTGTTTTTCCCCCGTGTATTTTGACATTTGTTTTTTTTTTTTACCATTGCATAAATTAAATAGCCAATATTTGCTTTTTATAGTTTTGTCTTGCTTTTCAAAAAAAAAAAAAAATCAATTTATAAAACAACAGCTTAAAAATGTTTATTTAACACTGAACATTTTTAACATTCCAGTAGACATTATAGCTTACCAACAAAGCACAATTTAACTTACAATTAATAAGTTAGTAAAATAATATTCTTTGGCCATTTTTAAGACCCCCTTCTTGAATCAGGCATGTGTTTTTAATGTACAAATAAGTATTCTTGCTGAGCAAAGGAGAATGTTATAATAAATGTATTAATAGAGCTGTGGTAAAGATTGTTATCATTATTTTTACAGAACAACAGTAAAATTACAATACTAACATTTATGAATGTTGACGTTTATTTTAGGCGGAACCCCACAAGACGACCTCAGAACTACTTTTTGCTGACAACAGCAGCGCTGTCAGAATAAATACAATTTGTGCATGTATTGAACTACATAACATTCTGTAGTTTATTTACTTTACTTTTTCGCTTATTCAGCCGAACACCGAAAGAGCTTTTTTTGCAATTTTCGGACGAATAATTTCGGTTGCCGAACATTCGGTGCGTCCCTAGTGGAAATGTCTCCTAGACACTTGAAGAAAGCTACCTGAAAAACTTTGTGCAAGTGTACCAAGGACAAAAGCTGTTTTAATGTAAAAAGGGGTTACACCAAATGTTGATTTGATTTAGATTTAGAAGTTATTTGATAAATAAAATCTGTTTATGACATTAATTTTGAAAGCATTCTCACTTTTTAGTGCCTAAAACTTTTCACAGTACTGTAGCTGTGCAGGTAGATTTTTTCAAGCATCTTGGAGATGTTGCCACAGTTCTTCTTGATTTAGTCTCAGTTTTTTTCTGTTATTTTACGTCATTCCAGACAGACTGGCTGCTGTCAGACTCTTAAAATCTCACTGCTTTATTACAGTTAATGGCAAAAGGAATGTTTGGAATTGCAAACTTCTATAAATATCTCCTACTGACACTACAGTAAAAGACAGAAATAACTGACTTAAAACTATGTTTTTGTTGGTGAAAATACTAATGGCCTTTAATAAGACTTTTGCACAGTAGTGTATATGTGGGGGGAAAAATACCTTTACGGAATGTACAGTTCTACTCATTGATATCAATACACATATTTTTACACATAATCTAGCACCACTTAAGTCAAATCCAGTGATTAGTTTTTCCACGAAAGATTCACTGTATTGACCCTGTACACATTTTCTTTTCAAGGTAAACTCAACCCCAGTGTGCAAGAAGTTGCCAATCAGATGTGCGATTGCATCAGACGGTCATGGTGGGCCTGGTGTCTGAAGCCGAGACTAGAAATGCATGTGCCTCCTGATGTATAATGCATGGCTCATTGGGACGCAAGTTTGAATCCAGTATGTACCTCTATTTTTCCTTAATAGTTTCCTGTCTTTCTGCTTGTGCTGTCATTTCAAGCCTGGATCTGATGTAAATTATCCTTTGTTGTTTTCATTAAGGCTAATAAAGTCAAGCAAAAATTGTATTTAAATTTTTACCATTTTAATACTGATCAAAAGCACCTGAAATAAACCATTGAGCTGCAGGCCGTGATGTTGTAGAAATAGAAACTCTAAAAATAGAATCTCGTCAGTGGTGGTGTATTGCCGTCATAGCTTGTTAAGGCCAAAAACCCCATTAACATGGAAAAGATACCTTTTTTCACATCATGTCTGATTAGGACACAACGGATTGCTCTGTGTCACTGCCAGGGGGGAAGTTAATTGAAAGCGTTTATGTAGTTTACCGTAATTGTCGAAAGTGTGAATTGATTGCAGTCACATCTTCATGTGCAGTAATAAACACAGTCATATAATCTCACAGATGTATTTCTAATTTCAATAGACTTCCAGGCCTGGCAAGAGCAAATGGCTTAATTCTGCCACCGCTGTAATACAGATCATGAATATTTCAGTTGCTCAGATTTTCTTCTGGGAGGATGTCAGACCTTTAATGACCAGTCAGCAACAGGAACTCGCCTCAGAGAAAGTCTATTAAGAGTTAACCATGAACCATCCACACATACATCATACCGTGGGTGGAGGTGAACAGTGCTGGCAGTAGTAATGCAACTAAAACCAGCACTTGAATGAATTATAACTCCTTCAGTATGACACCTTAAAAATGTGTTATCATTTCAGCCACACATTCATCTTAGCCCTTCATTTTTAATGAATGATTTATACCTGCTAAAGCTCTACTAGACATTTGTCAACACAACATGTTCAGTGTGCATTTACAAATGACTCACTTGACCTCGTAGATTCATCACGCTATGTCTTATCTGCAATTGCAACGTATGAAATTAAACAATAACGATCTGTTGCCATTATTGATCTGGACAGAAAGAACGTGAACAATTAGACCATCGACTACCCCGAAATAGACTGCAAGGCCACCGCACGGTGATAAATTAACTTTACCGTACACCTCGCCGGGAAACGGTGTATTTTGATTCAGAGCGGTGCGTCGGCAGACTTCACAAAGAGCTCCTCAACAGAGACTATAAAAAGATGAAAGGTCCCTGACTTGTCAATCTCCAAACTCATTTGTGTTGGAACTGAAACATCTTTTGCACCTCAGCAGTGCCACAGTATTTTTGGTCTCATTTACTTCAGATACGTCGCTGGGAGGAGGGGGAGAGCTCAAAGAGGTGAAGTCTTTTGGATTCTGGCTGCAGTTCAGAGCATGGTGGTCCAACGCTCATATTTCAAGGTGCGATGCACAACATCACACGTATATTAAGTCAATTACAACCATCTATAGGTGCTTCTCAATTTGCATACCAAAATGTATACTTCAAATACACAGATGATGCACCTAATTAAGTTAATTGATAGTCATTGGTGGCGCTTCATGAAAGTGGGCTCCCTGTGATTCTCTGATTGGTGGAATTTTCTGTATCATGGGTAGTTTTTCACCAGAAATTTCACTGTTAAATATGATTATTTTTAAAATAGGTTGAATTAATGTGAACAGATCGGTTTAACAAAAGCAGATACAATTGATTAACAACCTCTGAGCTCACAAGAGCTCTGTCTTGAAAGATTTATGCGTTATTGTTAAAAATCAATTTCCCAGAAAATGAATGGATTTCTACTTACTAAACCTGACTCTTGCATTTTATAAACCTGTTAGATGGTAGAGTTCTTAAAGGGATAGTTTACCCAAAAATGAAAACTCTGTCAATAGTTACTTACCCTCTTGTCATTCCAAACCGTAAGACCTTTGTTCATCTTCAGAACACAAATTAATAGGGATGTAACAATGTCTCAATATTATTGTGGTTACATGATGATATGAAACGATAGGTCCTCTGGGCAAAAAGTGTAGTTTTTAAAATATTTAAACTTCTTATGGCGCTTTTCCACTACACAGTACCAGCTCGCCTCAGCTCGCCTCGGCTCGACTCGACTCGGCTCTGTTTGGTTTTCCACTGTGTAAAAGTTGTACCTGTACCGGCTTCCAGGTACTTTTTTTCGTACCACCTCCGGCGAGGTTCCAAGCGAGCTAAGGCGAGCTAAGGCGAATGTGACGTGAAAACACAGCAGACTGCTGATTGGTCAGAGAGAATCGTCACTATTCACTGTGTCATCATTGCACGCACCAGCAATAGTATCCAGAATAACCCCGCCATTTTTAAAAAGTTTGGCCAGAGATTGCGTGACATATCCAATCCATTACATATTATGGCAACTCGGAAGAATACGCCGTGGTCAAACGAGGAGGTGCAGACAGCGGGTGTGTGTCGCGTAGAAGATTACATCACGGCAGTTTCTTGCAGCGTCGCTATGACAACCAGGTACTATTGTGGAGGTACAGGTACAACTTTTACACAGTGGAAAACCAAACAGAGCCGAGTCGAGTCGAGCCGAGGCGAGCCGAGTCGAGCTGGTACTGTGTAGTGGAAAAGCGCTTTAAAGCGTCTTTAAAGTTGTGTTTTGGGCCATTATACTTTGACAGTATACTACAACTAAAAAGAGGGTTGAGTCCCCTTTAAAGTTCAGGTACAAGTCAATTCACTTTTTTTCTGACTTATGTTTTCTTAGTTAACCTGGGTTGGAGCTCTTAATTTTGAACTCTGAAAGTGAACTAGATTAGAATAATTTAACTTTAAAATTTATTTTTTTTTTTTTCCCAATTCTTCACTTGTCTTTTTTTTTTAAATATCACAATTAAAAATATCATATTGTGGACTTCATATAGCAATATTTTGGTATTATGTGATTTTGATATTGTTACATCCCTATAAATTAAGATATTTTTTAATAAAATCCAAGAGCTTTCTGATCCTGGATAGACAGCAATACAACTGAGATGTTCAAGGCCCAGAAAGGTAACAAGGTTCTATGTAGTAGGTCAGCAACACCACACACGCATTGTGAATGACAGCAGAAACTGATACAAAAGAGAGGAAATTGTTGAATTAAGTCATTATTTGTGTTTTCTTTGTGCACAAAAAATGTTCTCGTAGCTTCATGAAATTGTCCTTGTCGATGTCTTGAATGTGGTAGATGCGTTGCTGTCTATGGTCAGAAAGCTCTCGAATTTTATAAAAAATTTCTTAATTTATGTTCTGAAGATGAGCATAGGTCTTACGGGTTTAGAAAGACATGAGGCTGAGTAATTAAAGACAGAATTTTCAGTTTAATTAGATTCAAATTTCACACAGCCAAGAACTGTGTAGGATGGTTTTGTTAAAAAATCCCACTCATTATATGAGTGATTACAAAATTTCATGAGTTTTATCATGTTGTTTCATTATCCCAATTAATTTCAGTCTTGTATCGGTGGCATTGTCAAAACACAATATGCTATCTTTCAAAGCCACAGACAGAGTACTGCTCACTTCAGAAGGTCGTGAAAGTGAAAAGCGAGGAGAGCCAAAGCTTTCACTGTACAACAGGGAATGGGTCTGATCCACCCACAAAGAAAATGAATGGCCTCCCAAATCTGAGGCCAGCAAACTGCACGTCCTCTGGTGAGTTTTTTAGTTAATTGTGTCAGTGTTTCAGTAATTCTTTGTTGGGTTGCATCCAGAGTGTTATGTATTCAAAAAGACATCCAGCTATGTATTCTTGTGTCATGGCTTGCCAGCCTGGTGTAACTTCGTATTCGGTTTACTTGCCTCCTCAGAGCTATTTTTCTCTCCTGGTTTAAAGGGTTCATTGCAAAGCTGCAGGATATAATGGGAACATTACCATGGAATAATGAGAAGCAGGCTTACGCAGTATGTGGCAGAAATGCAAATGTCTAGAGGGACACCTGAATACCTGCTTTTCATCTTATACGTGATCTGTTAGTGTGATCTAAACAGAATTTCATTGCAAATTGTCACATTAATGACTTTTGACAACACTGAGATATTTATTGTCCAATAGCATGTAAATAGAAACCTTAAATAACATACCCTATGTATGTTACATACTCTGTTCATTTCTCATTTTCTTGATGCAGCTACTGAAGGGTAATGGTCATAGATGATGTGTACAATGGCAGACACTGGAGCCATTCCCAAAGAAGTCATGACTAAAATGGCATCCAGGAGCGACAAATAACTTCACTGCACACCATCTCCCTCCGCCATCTTCTTCCATAAGGCACGCTTGTGAATATGCATTGGCTTGTGAATTGATTTTAAAATGGGAAATGGTTATATTTACGCAATGGAGCCTGAAAAAAGTGAAAAATGATATCTATAGCCCTTTCTGGTGCCCATATATGCACTATAAAATCTCTTGGATTTTCTCCACATCGATACAGAGTGCTCTGTGATGTCAAAGAAAAAAATCCAAACATTTTACTGATCTACAAATAAAAAATAGATAATAATTGAATACATTAGTCTTCCTCTCCCACACTCCAGCTGTTATTTTCTTCGGTCGAAAGAACATGACTGTTAACCTTAACAAAACTGCTGATGCACCAAGTTTGATGGGGACTGTTGATGAATAACAAGTCATTTTTCAGATGCATGTAATTAATCTGGAGTGACTTTGATTTGGGCCACTGTAGAGTGTGAACTTTTTCTCTCCACTCCAGTGTGACTATTATATTTTTTGGTATATTTTTGGGTCATTGTCCTGTTGGAAGATTAATCATCTTCCAAGTCTCAGCACTTCAGCAGACTGCAACCTGTTTTCCTTTCTTTTCTGCAGCTCTATTCATTTCCCCTCTCTTTGTGAACTGCGAAGCATACACGAAAAAAATGTCTCCCTGTGCTTTACTGTCAGGCACGTGTTCTAATGTGCAATGTTAGGTTATCACCAAACACAACCTGTAGTGTCAAAGGTTCAAGAGACTTTTTTTATCTTCCAACAAAGAATTTCTTCTCACTATATGAGGCAGGTTTATCAAGTGTGTCCTTGGTTTTTATGATGTACTAGTTTCCTTGAAATGTACTACATTGGAGAGTATTCTCCTACGCATAGGTGTATTTTCTTTGCACGTGAAACACCTCAGCTGTATTGGTGGTTGCAGGTCATGTTAATCTGTATAGAGAAAACTTCAGTGGTAAATTACATGCATGAAATCAAGTGCTTTTTATTAAATGCATAAAGTATGCAATTATTATTATTATTATTATTATTATTTGTAATTTACGTCCATAAAAGCAAGGGTGTGAATTTTATTAAATGCATAAAGTATGCATTTAGTTCTTTTTTTTTGTCATTTATTTAGTAAAATGTCTCTTTCTCTCTCTCCCTCTCTCTCTCTTTTTTTAATGTGTGAATGGGTAAATGCATTTTGTGATGTGCCCAAATACCGTTTTCAGAAATGAAATCACTTGTGCTAAAGGGAATAAATACGAGACTGGAAGAAAGATTTTTTTTTTTTTACTGCCACGTTAAAAAATAAAAACAAAGTCGAAATTACAAGAACAAAGTACGAGATTCGAAGAGTTTTGAAAAAGTAGTGTCGAAGAGTTTTGAAAGTAGTGTCGAAGAGTTTTGAAAATGTAGTCGGGAGAGTTTTGAAGAGTCGAAGAGTTTTGAAAGTAAAGTCGAAGAGTTTTGAAAGTAAAGTCAAAGAGTTTTGAAAGTCAAAGAGTTTTGAAAGCAAAGTTGAAGAGTTTTGAGAATAAAGTCGGAAGAGTTTTGAAAGTAAAGTCGAAGAGTTTTGAAAGTAAAGTCGAAGAGTTTTGAAAGTAAAGTCAAAGAGTTTTGAAAGTCGAAGAGTTTTGAAAGTAAAGTCGAAGAGTTTTGAAAGTAAAGTTGAAGAGTTTTGAAAGTCGAAGAGTTTTGAAAGTAAAGTCGAAGAGTTTTGAAAGTAAAGTCAAAGAGTTTTGAAAGGAAAGTCGAAGAGTTTTGAAAGTCGAAGAGTTTTAAAAAAGTAAAGTCGAAGAGTTTTAAAAGTAAGGTCGAAGAGTTTTAAAAGAAAGGTCGAAGAGTTTTGAAAATATAGTCGAGAGTTTTGAAAATCAAGTCGAAGAGTTTTGAAAATATAGTCGGGAGAGTTTTGAAAATAAAGTCGAGAGAGTTTTGAAAATAAAGTCGAAGAGTTTTGAAAATCAAGGTCGAGGAATTTCGAAAATAGTCTAAATATTTTGAGTATAAAGTCAAAATATTTTGAGAATAAAGTTTAAATTACGATAATTAATTTGTAGCAATTACGAGATTGTTTGTGCATGCAAATGGCCCGGATTGAGAGCATGGCGAGATACTCCAAAGTCTCAACTTTCAATATTTTTCAGTTTTATAGCGAAATACAAACAATATGTCTATTACAATAATGTGTTTTTCACACTTTTTAATGTGGCGTGATAGATCTCTGTATTCGCCTCAATTTAAGTGGCATGTGAATCAGTCATCTTTCCGATTACAATGAGACATTTGTTTCATTAAATTAGGCTAATTAGGCTATACTTTTTTTTTTTCATTCCTTCTGATGTTCTTTCACATTTATATCATGCTATAAACTTGAAATAAAGAGGGAAAACATTTATAATTTGTATTTCGTGATAAAACTGATAGAATTTGAAAGCTGAGCTGTTATATTAAAGGCAACAAAGCACAAAATGATTGCGATTACTGGGTGGCTGGTGCGCTACAAATAATGAATGGAAGACGTTGAATACTATTTCCAATCATTTACTGTATTATACCATGAAAAAAAAAACAGATTGTGAATAGTCACTTATATATCTCAGAAAAAAACACAATACAAGTTGAGAGTCCACTTCAACCTTTTTATTGTTGTTTTTAATTAAATGCATATAAGGAATGAAAGATTAGACACACCAGACGTTTTTTCAGAGTAGGTGGTGGAATTTTCACAAAGAAAGCAGTATAATTTAATATAACAAATGTCTCATTGTAATCGAAAAGATGATTGATTTACATGAATACAGTGATCTGTGATTTCAGTGATCTGAAAATACATTATTGCCAGACACATTGTTTGTATTTCGCTATGATACTGACAGATTTTGAAAGCTAAGACTTTGTTTTAAATGAAAAGAACCAAAAGCACAAAGCTTATTGCTATTATTGGGTGGCTGGCGCATTATAAATAGGCCTAATGAATGCAACTGAAGATGTGAAATTTTTTTTCCAAGCATACTGTACCTGATTTCTGCTAATAATCCCCCATACATATTAAAATAAATTCCGTTGGCCTCTAGGGTGGCCTGGCAACTTCTCTCGGTGCTCCCAATCTGGGCCACTTGTATAACTTTAATTGCTACAATTTAATTTTCAGAATTTCTTAATTCTCCAAACATTTCAACTTTTCTCAAAACATTTCAACTTTATTCTCCAAACATTTTGACTTTATTCTCATAGTTTTGACTTCATTCTTGAAACATTTTGACTTTAATCTCGTAATTTTAGTTTTTTCTTTGTAACATGGCACTATACTGTATATAAATTGCGGGCATCAGGAAGCCACTATTAAATTGCTTTTGAATGTGCGCTCTGTTTTTGCTTTCATATTTGAGATTCACGATCACACATACTCTGTGTATACTGTGGAGCGGCAGTACTTGCCACACATTTTACAAGATTAGATGTTTGTCAGCGGTGCTCAGGATCTGTAAATCATTTGCCACTGACCTATCAGTCATCTCTCCTTATTCTGTTTATGTGGTAAGTGAAATTTTATGCACAATATTGGATTTTACCAATACCGATAGCTAGGTAGGACCACACTTGCCGATAAAGATTAATCGACCGATAGTTTTTAGCAACGGACCCAACCCAGGAAAACTATCAGCATGGATTTTTGCTGATAACCGATGGTTCAACTATCGGTCCTGATTAATCAGCAAAACCGATACATTGGTTGACCTCTACTGTAATGTAACAAGCTACTGCTAGCAAGTAGCCAACTATGTCCCTTTAGTGGCTTCGTAGAATGCGCTATTCATTTTCTGTGCCTTTCCGAATACGGATTCACTATTCAGGCACATTCCTAGGCCCAGTATATGCACGATTTAATTTGCACAGCAGAGGGCCAGTGGAATGCCATAATGTATGATAATATATGATGACTGCTTCTCTTCAAGTATTCTAAGTGAATCTGAGCGCTCACCTTCAGCTCCTCCGCGGTTCTGTGGTTTGTCTCTAGAGTGACTCGGAGCATTCAACATTCATCCTTAATCCAGTCAGTCCCATAATGGACTCCCATCGGCAGACACACTGTTTTATAGTAGCTCCTATTTACTCGGCGCTGTTGCTAGTGGCACTCGTGTCTAATGAGTAATTTACACTAAAATCACCAAATCAAACCATCTCAGTAGCTTGCTGTTTCCTGCTGGGGCACATCCTAGACTGAATTGTGTAGGTAATTAATGCTACAGGAAGTTCTACAACTCTCTGAACCATGCTGGGATTAGCAATTCCCGCTAGTGATGCAGGGGAATAGAAAGGTCTCTCGTGTGCATGGAGGTATGTGCGGTTTTCCCAGTTATATAAGCTCCGTCCAACTTTCTGTCCTCGTCAACCTTTCTGACTGTTGTGTTTCGCTGTTCCTTTCCCCTTTGAGCCAATTAATGGAGGACCAGGAGGAATTTCTTGGCTCTAGCAAATGTTAAAAAGACGTCTCGTAGAATCTGAGGACTTCTTAGGGAATCTACTTGAAGAACTTCCAACTGTAGTAAAATCAATCAGAATTCAGATGCCCTTTTAAGTCAAGATGGTGTGTAGTGCAGAATATTTGTTTGATTTGATGAAACCTACATCAGCAGGCTCACGAGTGTCAACTCAAATGGGAAAACAGGTTTGCCTACAACAAATGAGGCCATAAGGATCCTTGTCCATTCTAAAAATAAAGTAATGAGCATCGCCGCATATGTATTACATGTCTCTTGTACCCGTTAGAGGACACAACTCAACAATTAAAGAAATTGTCAAGAAACCTCACACTTTTTTTTTTTTTTTTGTAGCTGTGCCAGAGATCTTATTATTTCAGGCAAGGACTTTGTTGCTTTTGCTCCATCTAGGACAACTTCTAGTAAAAACCCAGGGGTAATCTCAACAACGCCATGCGAATTTAATGAATGGGCCTTGCCAGGACAAAGATTGAAGTAAAATGAAAAACAAGACTCTAAAACACATTATTAAAGGGCTTTATAAGGAACTTTTGACTTAATCAGCCAATTCATCTTTCTCATTAGTTCTGCCCTTTATTGCAGCCCTTATTGGTCCTCTTATTGCAAGATGTCAGTGGCTAAAATAAAATGGCTTTCAGTGAGGATTAGGGGGACTGTTTCAATGTCTTGGCCTCAGTGGCATTTTAATTAACCCATCCACAAATAGTATTGATGAGTTTCTTAGTGTGAGAATAAGGGAACTTGAGTATTTGTGTGTTAATGTGTGCTTGTGCACATTGTATAGGCATGTTGTTTTGTGTATGTGTGTGTTTATATAGTAACTGGTAGTAAATGATTACATGTAATATGGATTACTTAATCAGATTTTAAAAATTAAGTACTTGTAATTAACGTATATTACATTTTAAAATTCCAGATTACAGTTATTTTTTAAAGATTACTTGATTACATTTACACAATGGCAGTAAGTTTAGCTTTCACTATATTCACAAATGTCATGTACATAAATTCGCAAATTTGAGGGGGAAAAGCAACTCTCAAGCTATAAGACCATGTATAACAAATAACTGCAAGTTACTGGTGATGTATAGATGTGAAACACTGCCATCATCGAGATATTCATGTACCTGCATCAGAATATTCATGTAAAAAAAAATTTTGTTCACATAATACAGGTAATCTCGTTTTTTGTCAACCAGACCCTTTAAAATATTTACTTGAAATGTCTCTGAGGAATATTACAAATAATTTAACAACACATTCACATGTTTACAGTTCTCTGATGCTGGATAATGGTCACATTAAGTAAACAAATAAAATATTTATAATTTTTAGTGTTCAAGGGTTTGAATTAGTTTAGGATTTTATTAATTAATAGCTTTTTATCAACTCACAAACCCACTACAGTTCTTACATTAAGCTCAGTTTGGGAAACCCAGGTGTAATGTAATCTCTTTGGGTTTTTTTTTTATACCAATATAGTACATTGTTAATAGTAAGTTTAAAATAAGGCTGATGAAAATTAATCTAAAAAGTAATCAGAATGCATTTACATATGAGTAACCTAGATTACGTTACTAACTACAAAGTAAGTAATCTGTATATAATACTCTATATCAAAACAACTTGTGCTTTATGACGTAATTACCACCATAGCCATACTGTTCCCGGCATCTATAACTACTGTATAATGGTTTAATCTTGCTGTAGTTTACAAAAAGAACGTATACTCTATTAATAGCTTGTTTGTGGGCATTTGTTTGTTTATCAGTCTTGCTGCACCATGCAAATCTTTTCATCTCCCCTTTATCCTGGCTCTTTTTCTCCTTACATCTTTTTCCCCTCCTCATCTTTTTCTCCCCATGTCCAAATACAAGGGACTAGCATCGATCCACACATCTCACAAACACATCCGCTTCAATTGATTTAAGCACAGTAGGCTGTGGGTGAGTGGAGTTGCCCCTAAACGAATGCAAACAGACGAGAAGTGGTTTTATTGTGGTTTCCAGACGACGAGCAGACCGAACAAGCCACAATACCTGCTAATAGCTGAAGGACTGCTCTCACACAGGTATGTAGTGTTGGCTTCTATGGATTTTCCCCCTCACGTTTGGACATGGCCCACAGGGAGTCCTCTCTTTCGCTCTCTGTCCTGTCTGAGCTTGGATGTGATGTACGTGTATATGTGTGTGTGTGTGTGTGTGTGTGTGTGTGTGTGTGTGTGTGTGTGTGTGTGTGTGTGTGTGTGTGTGTGTGTGTGTGTGTAATTACTGAAGCAGGGCTGCAGGCGGACTCTGTGCTAGAAGAGGGAGGGATGATATTGTCTCCCAGAGACCCCTACTTCACGGCCCTACTACACGCCACACAGAATCGACACAGACTTCTTGTACAGTCGAACAGCTCCCCGATGGGTATTTGAATGGCAGCCCATCAGTAGAAAGGGAAGAAGGAAGGAAGGAGTTGATTTTAATCTCCCCGCTGATCAATATGATCCATGCCTTTGCCTGGCAGGGTTTATGCGAGGTTTACTCTTGAAAGAGATCCATTGGCCTTTATCTGCATATTTTCCCCCTGAAACCGAACACTGCAATCACTCTGTGTCATTCCGCTCTGGGTCTCTGGCCAAAACGCTATCATTTCTGCTCTCTCAGTATGACTTACTGCTAACATCTCCTTGTCAGCACTTCGAGTTTCAGCTCTTGTCTTACTGCCACCGCAAAAAGGCAGTTTTCATCATTTTTGCACCCTGCTGATCTTACCTTTATGACACTTTACCCATTAGGCAGTTCTTTTTATGATCTGTGCAATTTCAAACAAATGTGGTTTGCCTAAAATTGATATTTTCTTTGAGTTTGAGTGGCTCGTATGATTTCATTAAATCAAAATGCCAGCAATTTAACATGCTTATGCACAGCAGTACTGACATACAAATTGTTTGTGCTGAGCACTTTCTTTGTGACATAACTACATATTTTGTATAATTTCCATTGGGTAATTTGTTTGGCCAGTCTGCATTCCAAAAATGCTCATTTATAAAAACAACACTGACAATTTTCACTGAATATATCACTTGTTTTATCTTTGTTCATTCCAGACCAGAGTATGTGAGCGGTTTGGACTGAAAGTGGAGGAGGGAATGGAGTTTGCCTGGAGCAAAAAGCAGGTTTTTAAAAGGTGGAACAATTATGTTTTTTTTTTCCTTGCAAACAATATTGGAAACAATGTGATTTTAGCCTGGAGCAAGGAGTGGGTTTAGGACAAATAAAACAAAATTGAGGTATTTTTGTTTCTGTGCATACTTGATAAGATTCTCTAACTAGTAATGCAATGTAAAACCCAAAGTGGAGCTGGAGTGGAGTGATTACAAACCGTTTGAGCAGGAAGGATAAATCTGTGCCACTCCGCTCGTATCTATTCCTTTTTAGGCTTTTAATCTGTGTGTTGCTTTATGACACAGAAATGCTTTGACTTCTTTAGGAACTATTTTTAGTGTTGAAAAAGAAATATACAAACTATCAGGTCAGTATTTGTCTGATATGCACTGGATATCTGCATTATTGTGATTACCAATTTTCAGTACAATAGCACTTTGTGTACATTTTAAAGAAAATGTTCAAGGTTTCTTGAATTTTATATTGCCTATATTAAAACCGGAATACTAATGGAAAAAAGCCAGAAAAGAAACCTACCTGTACCAGTCCAATCCCTTGTCATAGTTTCTATCAAAGAAATGCGGTTCAGTCCCAAGAGCTCGAACATCTGGATGAATCCGGATGAACTCCAAAACCGCCCTGGTGCCTCCTTTCTTAACGCCAACTATAAGTGCATTGGGCAACTTCTTATTCCCGTATTTTGGCGAATTACTGTTATTACTCTGCTTGTGATCCACCACATCTTGTGTTTTCTGAAAGGCTGAATGTTTGCTTTGGTTGCCAGTAAGGTTTGCGAGCCGCACAGCCCTCGTCTCGTCCGAGATGACTCTCGCTTTCGCTGATATAGTGCAATAATGTGACTTCTGTAAAAGTTTTTTACTCCCCATGTTCTTCAGATGGACGCAGCGCTGCTCCTCCAATCTCTGGTTAGGCATGATTGTACCGGAGCAAAAGAGGATGCTGTAGCATAGATACATGAAACACAAAGAGATAGTGAATATAAAAATAAATCTTCTGCTTAATCTGTTTGAGGATGGCACGATTCGGCTGGACAGGAACCTATATGCCATGTCTCCATGGGTGAAAAGACGGCATGTTTTTCTCCGTAAGTTTCTCTGTGAGGTTTGCTGGCTGTTTCGTGCTCCCCATCAACTCCGACGGCGCGAATTTACATCTCATTTGGGAAAATTATAGTTAATATTTCCGACCAGACACATAAGATGACAGAAAGTCTGAGAAGAACAGGTATCAATAACAAAGTTTCCACATGAGCAAAAACAGACGTAATTCCACTGCCGTTTAATTTGAGCGTCGCGTCGCGTCACTTTTGTACATTAGATCACCTCAGCAGCGGACTTGGTTTCTGCGCTGATTTAGTGTTGAAAATATTTAAAGTAATCCTTTTGTTCGACCTGGGAATGTGACACAACATCCTACTAAATGTAATCCCCGTTGGAAATCTCATATTCCAGGTCTAAAAGGCACATTTTGCTCCCAAGTTCCCAACGCGAAAGCCGCGCAGCGCTCGCCCCGTCTCCGCTCAGCTCATGTTTGTGTCTTTCTAAAGTTCTCAAGAGCGGCTTTGCGGCAGTCAAGCGCTTGAGATCAATATTTAAAGACGACGCCTGACGTCACGTCATATTTTCATATTCCTTGTGCGTTTGTCTTTTTAAAGGAGTACTGCCCAGCTGCGTGTACCATTACACTAAGTGCAATGTTTCTGCTTAAATTCTCATTTGCCCCGCGTCTTAACGAATTGCCTGCGACCGCGGAGTGGATCCTTAATCGATTCTCTAATTATATTAAATTGTTTATAGTTTTACGAAATTACTTCTCCTAAACGCTGAAGTAAACAACTCTTTGCTTAAAACTATTATTTATGAGGTTCTCACACCAGTGGTGTTAAGAGGATGCTATTTGCACAGTAAATGTGGATTTAATATTCACAGCCGCGTTGCTCTCTTAAAAAGTTCAAACGTAAGTCTAATTACACTTTAATGTGTATTTTTGTTCATTTTTGAGCCTCAAATTGTAGAATTGTGGCTTTAATGTTGCTGACAAGAATGTTGAAAAAAATTACAAAGTAGCCTAACATGCATTTTTGTTTAGTCACATACTGCATTTAGTGATATAAGCATCTGTAAATAAGGTTTACAGTTGAGTTCAAAAGTTTACAACCCCCTTTCAGAATCTGCAAAATGTTAATTATTTTACCAAAATTAAAGGGATCATACAAAATGCATGTTTATTTAGTACTAACCTGAATATGATATTTCACATAAAAGATGTTTACATACTGTATAGTCAGCAAGAGAAAATAATATCTGAATTTATAAAAATGCCCATGAGTCTTAAAAAAAATGATCCACCGCTGTTTTTTGTTTGGTGATAGTTGTTCATGTGTCCCTTGTTTGTCCTGAACAGTTAAACTGCCTGTTGTTTTTCAGAAAAATCCTTCAGGTCCTACAAATCCTTTGGTTTTCCAGCATTTTTGTGTATTTGAACCCTTTCCAACAATGACTGTATGATTTTGAGATCCATCTTTTCACACTGAGGACAACTGAGGGACTCATATGCAGTTATTACAGAAGGTTCAAACGCTTACTTATGCTCCAGAAGAAAAACCCATGCATTAAGAGTCTGGGGTGAAAACTTTTGAACAGAATGGAGATATGTACATTTTTCCTAAATTTTTTGCCTAAATAATATATATATATATTTTTATTTACTACTGCCCTTCATAGCCTACAGAAGATGTTTCCCAGAAGACAAAATAAGGTAAATTTACCATGATCTTCAAAAAGTTGTCACCCCTGGATCTTAAGTTTTCCTTCTGGAGCATCAGTAAGCATTTGAACCTTCTGTAATAGTTGCATATGAGTCCCTCTGTTGTCCCCAGTGTGAAAAGATGGATCTCAAACTCATACAGTCATTGTTGGAAAGGGTTCAAATACACAAAAATGCCAAAGAAAAACCAAATAATTTGTGGGACCTAAAGGATTTTCCTGAAGAACAGCAGGCAGTTTAACTGTTCAGAACAAACAAGGCACTCACTATCACTGAACAGGAAAAAAACAAACAAAAAAAAACGCTGTGGATCAAGGAAGAACACAGTAGGCCTATTAAGAATCAAGGGGGTGTAAACTTTTGAGCGGGGTCATTTTTGTAAGTTTAACTATTATTTTCTCTTGTGGACTATATGTAAATATCTTTTTTTTTTTTTGTATGATCCCTCTTATTTAGCTAAAATCATTAACATTTTGCAGATTCTGAAAGCGGGATGTAAACTTTTGACCTCAACTGTAGATAGAAATCATCCTCTTCTCTTTCACCATTTTGTAGTTGTTTGGAGATATCAACCTGTATTGGAAGGGTAAATAAGGTCAAAGGCACTGGACTGGTGCAAAATCTTTAGTTTAATATCTCCTAATGACAATTATCAAGACAAACAGACCCGTAATCCCCATTCCCTAATCTGCTGCACAGAGCTTTATTTCAATGTGTTTGTCTAGAGGAACATTAATGTTGACAGGTCTCATTTCTCCTGGAGAGAGAGAGAGAGAGATAGAGAGAGAGAGAGAAAGAGAGAGAAAGAGACAGTTTCGAAACGGCTTTGGTTTGTACAGGTGAAATCCCTACGATTACAATCATCCTCTCAGAGCGGAGGATTTTAATGTCCACATGTCTTAGTCTGGAGTAGGAGGCTTAAAGTGATAAACATGTTCTCATTAACATTGCTTGCTTTTATTGGATATAATCCTAAGTGGCCTGTACTTCTGCTTACAGGCAAACAAATCATTTTAACCTCTGTCATCTCCAAAGGGCTTGGATGTTGTAGACAAGGCTTGCACAAGAGAACAAGAGCATTTCAGTCAGCAAATGTCACTCGTTTGGTGTCGTTCTGACATTTCCCACAAAATACTGAATGCGCAGGTTATATTTATATAAATGTTGACACCACAAAATGAGCACTGTACCCCAAAATAATATGAACATAGGAATCTTTAATAATAACAACAAAAAGCCTTTGTCCCAAAGGTTATAGCATGTAAATATATAAGGCAAGCTGCTGGACTGTTCTCTTCAGGGAAAGTGTGGGGTTTACAGAGAGAGTGTCTATCTGTAGACAATTTTCCCAATTAGTGGGGCACCAGAGAGTCTGTCTTGCTAATCAGCCACCCTTGCTGTGATTCTGAATCCGCTTTTAGTGAAATGTGATCAGAGACCATGGATCAATTGGGTCAACAGCATTGGCCCAGATGACATTGATACAATTAAGCATGGGGCTTCATTAACCTTTTCATTCTGCCAAGTGCTGAGCTTCGTTCTTGATATCTCAGAACGCGATCGGGGACGTTCCCCACAATATATAGAAACGTTATTGGCTGCAGAGGTTAGTGCTGCCAGATATCATCTGAAATAACCCAGGTCAAAGTGCGGTCAGGCTATAAGGAGTTGTTTAATTTGTAGTGGAACAATTTCAAACTCTGCTGGATGTAATATTTCCAGAGGAGTGGAGTGCCATTTCAAAATGATTTTCAATTACATGGTTATATCCTGGAATGACACATCTGGGGGTTGTTTTCACCTACCTATTTAATATGTTTTTGTTACTCTACTATGTATTTCCCATTACATGTTTGCATTACGTGTCTCAACTGCCACCTTCTCCTTAGTTCTCCTTGAGCGTGAAGATTAAATTGACAAAACGCTGAAATTACAAAGAATTTCATTATGCGTTTATAGTTCAACTAAAAATGGAAATTCTGTCATGATTTAGTCATCCTCATGTTTTTTCAAAGCTGTATTACTTTCTTTCTTCTGTGGAACATAAATACAGATATTTTGAAGAACACTGGTAACCTTAGTTACCTTTGAATTTTCTGTCCAATCAAATGCTCTCTAGAACATGCCATTTTTTGTATGGCATGTAGTTTACTATATAGGGGATAGGGAAAGATTCAGACAGTGTAAATATGCTTTCCATTGGGGCGAAAGAAGTCTGGTTTCACACAAACAGTCTGGTCTGGTCCATAGTGGACCAAATGAGCGAGTTGGTGCAGACCATAAAACATATCGGACTCATTTGAATTCTAAACAAAATGGTATTATTTTATAGTAATATGGATGAGATTGGCTGCCATATCCCTGTCAAATGCGGCTTTACTGAGCTCAGTGGCCCAAGTTGTGATATAAACAAAACGCTATTGGCTATTTAGAAAAGGTGGCAGGACTGATCGATATGTCCCGCCATGTCTTTCTGTTTCAGTTGAAATTACGTCAACACATAGAATAACACTGCGTTTTTCAAAGCACTTAAGTGGACCTTTAAGCATCATGCTGCTGTCCATGGTGCTGAAAGCTGCTTCTTGTCAAAATAGCTTTCATATAGACATAGTAACCTTTTTGTCATGCATCAAAGGGTATTGATGCTAAAATAGTTTGCTATATCAACAATAGGCAAATAAACGCTAGGTATAACCTAGGTGTGTTAGTCTTTTTGCAGTAGCAAGACCACAGAGTGACCCCTCAAAGAGATGTAATAAAAACAAATGAAAAATTTAAAACGTCAGAAAAAAAAAAAACTAAAAGCCCGACAAGTAAACCATCTGTACTTGTATTTACTCATACATATACATGCGTTTAGACTTACAGCGCTCTTTTCTCTTGATTGGATCATTTGACTTGTGTTTACCTTAAGGTTATCTGTAAGAAATGTTTCAAATCAATGACAAAATTCATGTTTACAAGATAAAAGCATTCAAAACATAGAGTCTCTAACTTCCGCCAAAAGGGATCAACTATTTTAATGCCATCACCCTGCACTTCAGCTTCTCATCGAACTTTCTGTCTAATCAAATGCTCTCTAGAATCTGAAGCGCCCCCATAAACTATAAATAAATAAATAGATGCTGATACTGTGGCTGAAATCTGTCACTTGTTCACACAATTAGTATTTTCTGTATGGTGAATCGCACATAGTGCACTACAGTAGGCAACATTTAAAGTGGATCAAAAGTGTTCAAGGTTGTCTAAAGACAAGAACAGGTATTGTTTTGGTTGTTTTGGACAACTTTGATGAAAGGTTTTGATCCACTTCAAATGTTGACTAGTATATATAGGGGACAGGGAATAATTCAGACAGTGTAAATATGCTTTCCATTGGGGTGAAATAAGTCTGGTTTCGTGCTGTCACATAATCTGCTGGAGTGTGTACGCAGTCTGTGGTGCACACCATAAAACATATCGAACCCATTTGAATAATACATGGAATGCTATATTTTAAAGTGATGTGGATGAGATTTTGGCTATCATGCGCTGTCAAATGTGGCTTTACTGAGCTTGAATCAATGTGTCCCGCCCTGTCTATTTCAGTTGAAATTATGTCAACACTTAGAATAACACTGTGTTTTTCAAAGTACTTCAGTGGACTCTTAAGCATCATGCCATGTCCATGGTGCTGAAACCTACAAAATCGCCTACACTATGAATAGATGCTGAACCTGTGGCTGAAATCGGTTAGTTGTTCACAGAATTAGTATTTTCAGTATGGGGAATGCCAAGTAGTGGACAATATAGGGGAAAGGGAACGATTCAGACAGTGTAAATATGCTTTCCAGTGGGGCGATAAAAGTCTGGTTTCATGCAGTCATGCGAACCCCCGGAGCGTGCACACAGTCTGCTATTTAAAAAAGGGTGTGGGACTGATTGATATGTCCCGCCTTGTCTTCCTGTTTCACTTGAAATTACATCAACACATAGAATAACACTGTGTTTTTCAAAGCACTTCAGTGGACCTTTAAGCACCATGCCGCTGTCCATGGTGCTGAAAGCTGCTGCTTGTCAAAACAGCTTTCTTTCATTCAGACAAAGTAACGTTTTGTCATGCATCAAATGATCTTGATGTTGAAATAGTTTGCTACATTAACAATAAGCAAACAAAAGCTAGATATAACCTAGCTGTGTAAGTCTTTTTGCAGTAGCAGAGTGACCCCTCAAAGAGACACAATAAAAACTAATAAAAAATTTTAAATGTCAGAAAAAACTAAAAGCCAGACAAGTAAGCCATCTGTGCTTGTATTTGCTCATACATACACGTTCTTCTCTTCAATGTGACTTTTTTTAAAACCAGTTGTAAACAAGTGCTTGTTTTCTTGTTTAATTTTCTTATTTTTGTCAAGAGATTAATCCTAATCATGCCAGGGTTACCAGTCACTGTCTCACTTTCTGCAAATGAAATAATCCAATCTGCAGGTTTTGTCCTCCTTGTGGAAAGGAATGGGGTATTTTTTTAGATGTGTGCTCTTTGTGTCACCTTTCGCACAGGGCTGAGCCATTTCTCTCTAAGCTCCAATCACCATTGTACGACTGTTCATTCCTCTGAATTCGGTTTGGGGCAATCATTCAACAGTAATAAGATCAGAGCCCTTGCTTGCATGCATCATTCCCAGCTTCAAAGGCTGGAGGAAATTTTCCCACCCTCGTTTTGCTTCAAACCTTTGCAAGTGGAAAATGTGACAGTTTCGACCGTCGTGTGTTTGCCATTAGCAGCGTTCCAGAGGCATCTGCTATCTCTTCTTTATGATGGGAAAGGTAATATCGTGGAACCAAGCGCCCAGGAAAGGCCATTGAACAGCAGGTTACTTCTTCCCCTGCCAATGACCGAATCAGCTAATTGTTACTGACATTTTCCCTGTGTTGTTTAAATCAGAACTGTTTTGATCCATCGATCGCTAATGTTTGCTCACCAAAGGGGGACATGAGTTAGAAATGTCACCCATTTGGTCATCAGCCCAGAGTCTTGGTTGAGCCTTTCTCTGGAACCTGGTAATTGTCACCCAGTCTGTATTGGCAGTAGTCAGCAGGAAACTCAGCAGGCAGTGATATTTACAGATATTCCTGTCCAGAGACCTGCCAGCATACACCCTCATTTTAGCCCCACAGTATATGTGTGGTTTACAGACAGCGGAGAAACAGATACAGCATATTTCCTCTTCAATTACAGATTATTCTGATTTTTGCTAAAATAAGACTTTTTTTTGCTTTTCCCCCATTTGTATAAGTCAAAACGAACCTTTTTGTCTGGAGATAAAAGACAAAAAATGACAAAAAATAAAAGGAAACATCAGGCGTTTCAACTGATAACACTTTAGTGCAATTGTAAATGGTTCGCGGGCAGCGAGGGTGGTTTGGCTCTTTGATGGATAGTTTAATGACACTTACAACAACACACAGGATCCTTTATCTCAGAACGTCATCTTGGAAATTGCTAGTAATTTATCTAGTCTGGCTTGTCTCTCCACGAGACAGCTGAACACTTCACTGTAAAATATTATTAGGGTGTCATAAAGCTTTCCTCATATATTACAAATGAGCCACCCACACAGTTGATATTAAAAACTCCTTTAGGTCAGTTCAATTACAATGCTGTTTTCAAGTCTGTTTATCAGTATTCCTTATTTTCTAGTAACTTAATGGTTTTCACTGATGATTGAAGTGCAGGGGTTTGATCGAGACTGAGTAGGTGATTATTAACTAGGATGGCTGCTCCGACTGGCATTTGGTAATTTTCTCTGACTGGCAGTATTCCCAGATTTATTCGGTTGTGTCCTCAAAGCTGTGGAAGATGGAGATTTTTTTTTATGTGGCTTGGTTTAATTTTGTTCTGTGTATGTTGTATTGGTGTTTGATTGGTTTACAATAAGATTTCACCTGTTAGTTACTAAGGCTACATGAATCCAGATACATTTGAAAAAGACATTTTCATTTTTAAAATGCTCTCTGCCCACATTAGTTTTCAATCATTTTTCCAAAAGTCTCTTATCCACACTGAAACATTAATAAACGTTGAATTTGCTTTAGTGCACATGCGTACAGCCTCAAAAAAGGTCAGTAAGACAGAACAGACATGATACGTTTTCATGCAATTCTTCTGGCACGATCATTTTATTCAGGAAAATATCTCACACTCACTCCTGATTATAGACTTTTCCACCAGATAAAGCTTTTGTTATGGATTATGGGCTTGTATTTTGTACAGAAGCGATGGTTTAAAGTAAAAAAAAAAAAAAAAAAAAAGCCTTAAAGGAGAAGTTCACTTTCAGAATAAAAATGTACAGATAATTTGCTCACCTCCTTGTTATCCAAGATGTTCATGACTTTCGTTTTTTTTTTTTAAATAGTAAAGAAATCGTTTTTTTTTTTTTTTTTTTTTTTTTTTTTTTAGAAAGCATTTCTGGATTTCCCTTTATATAATGGACATCTATGGTGCCTGCGAGTTTGAACTTTCAAAATGCAGTTCAAATGCAGGGCTGTAAACAATCCCAGCCAAGGAAGAAGGTCTTATCTAGCAAAACGATTGGTTATTTTCTAAAATAAAATTGGCAACTCATATACTTTTAAACCTCAAATGCTTGTCTAGTCTAGCTCTGCATGTACTCTGTCAAGCCCAAAATTATTCATACCCCTGGCAAATTCTGACTTAAAGTTGCTTTCATTCAACCAGCAAGTTTTTTTTTTTTTTTATTAGAAATGACACAGACGTCTCCCAGAAGATAATAAGACGATGTACAAGAGACATCATTGTGGAAAAAAATATTACTCATCTTTTATTTACATTTAAAAAAAAGTGGCATGTCCAAAATTATTCATACCATTCTCATTAATCAATAGAAAAGTCTTTATTGGCTATTACAGCAATCATATGCTTCCTATAATTGCTGACCAGCTTTTTGCATGTTTCCACTGGTATTTTTGCCCATTCATCTTTAGCGATGAGTTCCAACTCTTTCAAGTTGGACCCTCCTTGCCATCACCCTGATCTTTAGCTCCCTCCACAGATTCTCAATTGGATTTAAGTCAGGACTCTGGCTGGGCCACTGCAAAACGTTAATGTTTTTGTCTGCTAACCATTTCTTCACCACTTTTGCTGTGTGTTTTGGGTTGTTGTCATGCTGAAATGTCCACTGGTGCTCAAGGCCAAGTTTCTCTGCAGACTGCCTGATGTTGTTGTTGAGAATTCTGATGTATTAGAACAGCTTGGACTATTTGGAATGGTATAGAACTTTGGATTTTCCCATAGACTGTGACAGTTTGCAAAGGGTATGAATAATTTTGGACATGCCACTTTTTGTTCAAATGAAAATAAAAGCTGAGAATTTTTTTTTTTTTTTTTCACAATGATGCCTCTTGTACGTCGTCTTATTATCTTTTGGGAGAAGCCTGTGTCATTTAAAGTAACTTTAAGTCAGAATTTGCCAGAGGTATGAATAATTTCGGGATTGACTGTATAAACTGTAATTATTTTTAGAAAATAACCAATTGTTTCAATAGATTATAAAGACCCATATTCTTCAACTGGGATTGTATAGAGCTCTTTGAAGCTGCATTTAAACTGCATTTTGGAAGTTCAAATTTGCAGGCACCATAGAAGTCCACTATATGAAGAGAAATCTTGAAA
The DNA here is from genome assembly GCF_049309525.1 of Garra rufa. Lineage (NCBI taxonomy): Eukaryota > Metazoa > Chordata > Actinopteri > Cypriniformes > Cyprinidae > Garra > Garra rufa. The sequence goes on from NC_133361.1 coordinate 29,083,777, forward strand.
TGTTTTCCTTACAAATCTATTTCTTTAGTACTGAAAAAAGAAAGACATGAACATCTTGGATGACATAAATTATCTGTACAATTTGTTCTGGAAGTAAACTTCTCCTTTAAATAAATTCATCATTAATTACAAACATGCAGCAAGTGACGCAAGGATGAGGGTGAGTACATTTTTAGCTATTCTAAGTATTTCTTTAACAATACTTGATAACAAAGGTTAATGAGTGTTGTAAAATTGTTAGTTCATGTTAGCTCACTAATGTTAACAACTGAGGCCTTACTGTAAAGTATTACCAATCATTTTAGTAACATGAAAATAAATTCCTTTAGCAAGGTCACTGATTATCACTGATTAAAAAGCAGAATCTCACCTTTCAGCACACTTTGTTACATTACTATGAAGATGTGTGCAGTGCATATGTAATTATATAATGCATAATTAATATGCAGTTCAAATTGATTATCTTTTTTTTCATCCCCCTCTGCACACATCATGTGTGCCAGCATGTCTTTGAAACTCTTCATCTAGTGGTTTAATTTATATTTTTACGTTTTCAAAAAATGGTAATCGCTAGGCAGGTGTAATGAACATTTCAACACCCTCTTGATAGCCTCCTTTTTTTAGTGCTCTCATGTTCATTTATAGCATCTGCTGCTCTCACACTCTGAGGAAACGGGGCGCTTCCAGGCCCAAACCAGAGTGTCATCCACTGTGGGCTCTGACTAAATTGAATCCAAACAAAATGGCAGAGAAATGAGAATCGCCCCTCATTGATGTCATCTATCACAGAGCCACAGTCAGCCAGACTGGAAATGACTCCTCTAATGATATGTGCCTGGCCCTGTGCAAATAAAACTAACCGGGTTGTCTTTGGAGGCTGGGGTCATGGATAATGATTAGAAACTATCATCACATTAAGGCCGAATTTGCAGATGGTGTGAGCGTATTTGCACTTCTTCTGTTCTTTATACGCCGTGCGTTTGCGTAATCTTTCTCTGCTTGCACTGAAAGGCCATTATTAATGCTTATTGATCATTTCATGTTGGTTTTACCAGATGCAGTTTCTAGTTTCCATGTGCTGCTTTGTGCATTTCCTTGAGGTTCTCCTACTTCAGATGTTTCGGGAGCAGGAACGCAAGCAAATATATAGTGGTGTGAAAAAGTGCTGGCCCCCTTCCTGATTTTTTAGTTTGTCACACTTTAATGTTTCAGATCATCAAACAAATTTAAATATTAATCAAAGATAACACAAGTAAACACAACATGCAGTTTTTGAATGACGTTTTTTTGTTATGAAGGGAAAACAAAATCCAAACCCACATGGCCCTCTACGAAAAAGTGTTTGCCCCCGAAACTCAATAACTGGTTGGGCCACCCTTAGCAGCAACAACTGCAATCAAGCGTTTGCAATAACTTGCAATGAGTCTGTTACAGCGCTGTGCAGGAATTTTGTCCCACTCATCTTGTTGTAATTCAGCCACATTGGAGGGTTTTCGAGCATGAACCGCCTTTTTAAGGTCATGCCACAGCATCTCAATAGGATTCAGGTCAGGACTTTGACTAGGCCACTCCAAAGTCTTCATTTTGTTTTTCTTCAGCCATTCAGAGGTGGATTTCCTGGTGTGTTTTGGATCATTGTCCTGCTGCAAAACCCAAGTTCGCTTCAGCTTGAGGTCACGAACAGATGGCCGGACATTGTCCTTCAGGATTTTTTGGTAGACAGCAGAATTCATGGTTCCATTTATCACAGCAAGTCTTCCAGTTCCAGAAGCAGCAAAACAGCCCCAGACCATCACACTACCACCACCATATTTTACTGTTGGTATGATGTTCATTTCCTGAAATACTGTGTTACTTTTACGGCAGATGTAATGGGACACACACCTTCCAAAAAGTTCAACTTTTGTCTCGTCAGTCCACAGAGTATTTTCCCCAAAGTCATGTGTTCTGGCAAAACTGAGACGAGCCTTTATGTTCTTTTTGCTCAGCAGCGGTTTTCGTCTTGGAACTCTGCCATGTAGGCATTTTTGCCCAGTCTCTTTCTTATGGTGGAGTCATGAACACTGACCTTAACTGAGGCAAGCGAGGCCTGCAGTTCTTTAGATATTGTTGTGGGGTCTTTTGTGACCTCTTGGATGAGTCGTCGCTGCGCTCTTGAGGTAATTTTGGTCGGCTGGACACTCCTGGGAAGGTTTACTACTGTTCCATGTTTTCGCCATTTGTGGATAATGGCTCTGTGGTTCACTGGAGTCCCAAAGCTTTAGAAATGGCTTTATAACTTTTCCAGACTGATAGATCTCAATTACTTTCTTTCTCATTTGTTCCTGAATTTCTTTGTTTTCTCAACATGATGTGTAGCTTTTGAGGATCTTTTGGTCTACTTCACTTTGTCAGGCAGGTCCTATTTAAGTGATTTCTTGATTGCGAACAGGTGTGGCAGTAATCAGGTGTGGGTGTGGCTAGAGAAACTGAACTCAGGTGTGATAAACCACAGTTAAGTTTTAACAGGGCCATGTGGGTTTCGATTTTTTTTCCCTTAGTAAAAAAAAAACCTTCATTCAAAAACTGCATGTTTTGTTTACTTGTGTTATCTTTGATTAATATTTAAATTTGTTTGATGATCTGAAACATTAAAGTGTGACAAACATGCAAAAAAAATAAAAAAATCATTAAAGGGGGGCAAACACTTTTTCACACCACTGTAGCTGTAATGCTGTTCTTAAACGGCCAGATTGGCCAAAAATGAACATTTAAGTCATCATTTACTCTTCATTATAATGTTGAAAACCTTTCAAAGTCTTGGGGTGAGTAAATGATGACAAAATTATCTTTTTTATATTCCATCTAATTAAACTATACATTTCGATGCTTGGTATAATAGTTAATTGTGTTTTATTAATGGTTAATGAACTCTAATTATTGTTGCTGAGCATTCATAGTCCAGCATCCATATTTAATACAAATTGATTACATGTTATGTTTGAATGGCAGTCGCAGACAGGATCTTGTGAGCTCGTCTGCTGTATTCTTCCCTTCCAGAAACAGAAGCATCTCCTTGTGATTCACATTCAGGCGGGCTGCAAATAGAAACTGCACTGCAAACAGTTTGTGTTCAATGGATTTTGACTGGATTTTTTTCCTTAGGTTGTGATGTGCAATCAGACTGCAGAAGTCCTTCCAGAAACAATAGCTGATGAATACTAAGAAGGATGCGCATGAAACCAAACAATGATAAGATAAATCATTAAATACAGTACATTCTTAAAGAGATATTCTAGGTTTATTGACATTTCAAGGTTGAACCGGTAAGCGGAAATTAATTTAGAATTGTCGACTGGTTTTTAAAGATAAACAAAGCTGTCTTTACAGTAATGAACTCGCAGAAACAGTAGTGTACTGCAAATCTGTGCAACTCAAAGAAACATAAGGTGGAGCCGTGCCACAAATATACTGACATCATGCATGCATATCGTCTGTATGTTGTCTGAAAATTGTTGTTGAACATTCACTAGTGGGGCTAATGGAAACTTATTATTTATATGACTATAATAGATAATTTTACATTTTATATAATCTATATGAAGGCAATTTCTGCCACATAAGAAGAGATCTTCAATGCGAGTCATGATTATGAGATGAAAACTTTTGACAATTCTGACCTTTTCTCATAATTTTTACTTGTTATGAATATGACTTTGTCTCAGTTTCAACATTTTATGTCAATTTTAGCTTTGTTTCAGCTGTGTTCATCTCAATTTAGATTTTTTTTTGTACTGTAATGTTAAAATATATACTGTTTATATGATTTTATGTTGTAATTTGTGAGTTTTTGTCATAACTGCTTTTATCTCATAATTTTTTACTTACAATTATGACCTTTTATAACATTTTATTGATTTTTATCTAAGAATTGTAACTTTTTTTCCCCCATCACTTTTTTTTAATATCAGAATTTAGACTTTTTGTCCTAATTACTTTGATCTCGTAATTTTGGCTTACTTCATAATTATGACTTTTAATCACATTATCTATACTTTTATCTCAGAATTTTAATTTTTTTATTTCATATAATCTAAAATTCTCACTTCATAATTGACTTTTATCTCATATTCTCAGCTTTTTATGTCACAATTATGACTTTTTATCACATTATCTAGACTTTTATCTTAGAATTAGAATTTATTTTATAATCTCAATTTTTTATTGTTACTGTTTTATTAGTTTTTTTTTAAATTTCATAATCTGTCATAATCATGACTTTTTAATCCCATTATCTAGATTTATTTTAGAATTTTAATTGATCTCATAATCTATTTTTTTCATAATAATGACTTTTTATATTAGATTTCAGACTTTTTTGTTCTTATTGCTTTTAAATCTCATTAATCTCAAAATCTCATAATTTTGACCTTTTTCATAATTATGACCTTTTATCACATTATCTGGACTTTTTATCTCAACTTTTTATGTAACTTTTTTTTTATAATTATGACTTTTTATCACATTATCTAGACTTTTATCTCATAATGTTTACTTATTTCATAATTATGACCTTTTATCACATTATCTAGACTTTTATCTCAGAAATGTTACTTTTTTTCTTATAATCTTAAATTTTTATTACATAATTATGTCTTTTTATATTAGAATTCATGCTTTGTCCTAATTGCTTATCTCCTAATTTTGATTTATTTCATAATTATGACCTATCACATTATCTAGACTTTTATCTAAGAATTTTAACTTCTTAACGGTTTCTTTCAAAATTTTGACTTTTTATATCTGAATTCAGACACCTTTTGTCCTAATTACTTTTATCTTATAATTTTGACTTATTTCATAATTATGTCCTTTTATCACATTATCTAGACTTTTATCTCAGAATTGTAAGTTTTTTTCTTCTCTCTCTTTTTTTTTACACAAAATTATGACTTTTTATATTAGAATTCAGGCTTTTTTGTCCTAATTGCTTATATCTCATAATTTTGACTTATTTCATAATTATGACTTTTTAAATCTGAATTCAGGTGTTTTTGTCCTAATAGCTTTTATCTCATAATTTCAACTTTTGTGTTTCATAATTATGACATTGTATATCTTTTTTGTCCTAATTACGTTTATCTCATAATTTTGACCTATCACATTATCTAGATTTGTATCTAAGAATTTTAACTTCTCATAATTTCAAGTTTTTTTTTTTTTTTTTTTTTTTTTTTTTGTAATTTTGACTTTTTATATCTGAATTCAGGCTTTTTTGTCCTAATTTCTTTTATCTCGTAATTTTGATTTATTTTATAATTATGACCTTTTATCACATTATCTGGACTTTTATTTCAGAATTGTAACTTTTTATCTCATATAATCTAAATGTTCTATGCCATAGTTATGACTTTTTATATCAGGGGTGTTTTTGTCCTAATTGCTTTTATTGCAGAATTTTGATTTATTTCAGAATTATGACCCTTTATCACATTATCTAACCTTTTCTCTCAGAATTTTTATTTATCTCATAATCTCAACTTTAAATTTCAGAATTGTCTGTTTATATCACAATTTAGACTTTTTTGTCCTAATTATTTTTATCTCAGAATTTTGACTTTTTATCTCATACTCCCAATTTTTTTAAATGTCTTTTTATATCAGAATTCAGGTTTTCTTGTCTTAATTATTTACTTGTGGCCACTGTGTGGGCTTCCATATGTTGCATAGTTATTTAGATATTTTGTGCTTTTAAATATTTTCTTATGATGATTCTGGGTTTCATTAAAAAAGGTTAAATCTGGCAGTCACCCTACAGTTGAGCTTCCTGTGTAAATACACTTATTGGCACATTAAAAAGTCAAGATGAATGTGCCTTTTAGTAGAATATGCTCCTTTAGATGTGAAATCCTTTGCAAGACATCTGCAGGTAGAAAAGCCTTTTTTGAAATCACCACCACTTAACTCACAGAGGCTGCAGGATGTCCCATACACTGAAATATGCCAAAAGTACTAACAGCCTATATTTGAGACAATTCCAACCTGGATTGCTAAAGTAAAATGTGTAGCATCAGTAGAGAGACTAGGAAGTGCATTCAGAAATACTACCTAATAACCATTGCCACACAAGATTTTATAGTCTAACTCTGTTCTCAGTAAATTGACAATATATCTCTTTTAAAAGCTTGTGCCCAGGTCCCAGTGCTATCTGAGAAGCACGGTGCTGAGTGTCTTTCCTAAAAGCTTTCAAATGCTCTTGCTCTGCAAGATTTAATCTCTTGTATTAGGTAAGTTGTCCGCCGTGATTCTGCAACTTTCAGTATTGGCTATGTAAATCATTGCTATTTGTGCCATTGACCCCAGCCACCAAGAGAAGCACTTGTCTGTGAAATAGGTTGACATGGCCCATTGATCACAATTATAGCAGGTGATTTGCTCCAGGCCCTGGTCAAAACAGTGCTCTGAAATGAGGCCTTGAGAGTGGAATCCATATTGCATCCAGGAGGTGATTAACATGGTGCGAAACCCCCAGTGGACTCTCCGTGCACTAATGAGGGAGACGCGCAAACTTGCCTCAAGTCAAAGTAATCAGGCTGCTGTGTTGTGCTATTTCTTAATGGGAGGAAAATCCATCTCATCATAGAGCAAATGTTGTATACATTATTTTTCAGACCCTGTTTTTAAGTATTCACAGGTGCCACAGATAGACAACAATCTCATTAGATTGCAGAAGTGCATACTCTGGGTGAAGAACTGACACAGAGGGGTTCCACTATTAAAAAGCACTTTCTTTCGCTCTCTTTTGCTTACTTTTAAACTTTCAACAGCCTGTTTTTTGTTCTTTCTTGTCTCACTAATATAGAGTTATATTTAAAAAATGACCTGGCTCTTCCAAGCTTTATAATGGCAGTGAATGGGTGTTAAGATGGTAAAGTCCAAAAAAGGGCATCCATCCATCATAAAAATCAACGTGTTTGTGTAAAAAAAAAAAAAAAAAAATCCAGATTTAAACCTTTATAAACCGTAATCTCTAGTATGCGCTGACTGTCGTATATGTTTACAAGAGAATGCAGTTCCAGAGGATGAGTATGACAAGAGATGAACGCAGAAGCACAGAGAAGAGACAAACACCAGTCATGAATTAGAAGTGCAAAACAAGGGTTTGTAAAGAAAAATGTCGGAGGATTTCGATATAAACCAACAAAACTTGGTTCTCGCGAGACTAGCATATTCTCCACTCTGTTGTGAATGCATGACAGTGAAAGCTAGAGATTATAGTTTATACATTTTTAAATATGGATATTCTTCTTATACAAACACATCGATTCATTTCAAAAAGCCCTTTATTAACCTTTGGAGCCATGTGGAGTAATTTTTATGATAGAAGGATGCACTTTATTTTGCTTCAAAATCTTAACTGCTATTCACTGCTATTATAAAGATTGGAAGAGCCAGGACATCTTTTTAATATAGCTCTGATTGTATTTGACTGAAAGAAGAAAGTCATATACACTTAGGATGGCTTGAGGGTGAGTAAATCATGGGGTACTTTTCATTTTTTGGTGAACTGTCCCTTTAATATGCTCATTTGGCATTGTGCAGAAAATGTGTTTACCCTCAGGTTATCCAAAATTTAGATGATTTTTTTATTTCTTTATCAGAACAGATTTGGAATAATTTTGCTCACCAATGGTCCTCTGGAGTGAGTGGGTGCCGTCAGAATGAGAGTCCAAACAGCTGATAAAAACATCACAATAATCCACATAACTCCAGTCCATCAATTAATGTCTTGTGAAGTTAAAAGCTGCATGTTTTTATCTTTAAACTGTGGCTTAACACAGGTCCATAATCCATAACAATGCTTCAAAGTATATTCCCTGTTGGCCAGTTAAGTCAAAATCCACCATAATGTTTATTCAGACAATGTTTTTTAGGATGGCTTGAGGGTGAGTAAATCATGGGGTACTTTTCATTTTTAGGTGAACTGTCCCTTTAATATGCTCATTTGGCATTGTGCTTCATTTGAATTTGGTTAAAGGAATAGTTCCCCCCAAAATTGAATTCTAGTTAAGACAAGGTTTATGGTCCAGAGTCACAAATATTATATAAAAAAAACATAAATAATAAAATAGTAATGTTGCTTTGGCTACTAACTTTAACAAATGTATTGATGTACTAAAATTACTAAACCTAACACAAGAAAAGCAAATAGAAAAAGAAAAATAAAAGCTTAAAATATGAATAAATACTATATTGGTATATTGATACGCTTGGTCTTTTGGGGAAAATGTACAAAAAAAAAACATAAATGAAAACTGTAAATAACAGCTGCTTGAAGTGTAGACCACTACTGCGTGTTTCTTTATTTTAATGTTGTGATGGCATGTAGCATTATAAACAATAAAAGAAAAATAGTATTGGTGCATAAATAATTAACACATTTTAAATCATGGCGACATTTTATGCCCATTACACAGGCTGTGATATGCTTAATGAAGATAATGATGACGATGTATTGCGATAAATGGACCGGTATATATCAGAAAGGAGGAGGCTGGGGGATAGAAGCATGAATATTTGATCACACATGATGACTATGGCAAATACTGATGGAGGTGTTCTCAATTTTCTGCATAGTTTGTCTTGTCACAGAGGACCAGTTCTATATTCATACAATTCAGCAGTTTGGCACAGGCTCAGTCGTAGACAGGTGGTGTGTGCTGGATGTGATAGCTCACACCTTCTGCTGAAAGGAAAATAAAACGGAAGGCATGGAAGAAAAGAGAGAAGTTTAAACATTGATCATTTCCTCTCGTGACAGGGCTGCTTCCTGCAGAATGAGCTGAAATGGATTTTGCTTCTGTGAAACAGAAAACTAGTCACTTATGTAGAAGCTCACACTCTGTCAGTGTGAAGATCAGCACACCACACTGGTCTTTTTAGTCGACATTAAGTTCCAGCTTCAGACAGCACACCCATAGACTGTTCGTGGACCACCTGATGCATATTGCACACAAAAATGACAAAAGATTTCCAAAATAACAAGCTCTAGCCTGACAAAGTAAGTCAGTTCACTTGGCGGCCATCTGACGGCGAGCAGCTCTTTTCTGTGGAGCTACAGAACAGCTACTTGAATTGGAAACCCCCAAAATCTCACTATTTGTCAAGATGATCTTTCAGTGAAGCCCAAATTCTCTACATTAGTGGAAATGCTTCTGTTTGGCAATAAAATGTGTTGCAAAATCTCCATAATGCATTTTGTAACAATTTCAGTGCAAACAGAAGTGAATGTCTTGGGGTATGTTTACATAACAACATGTACTAAAAACAAAACGTTTTTCCATTTGTCAGAACGATCCCTGTTAACACAGATCAGTGAAAACAACTTAAAAGGCTTTATTATGCATGCCAGGCCAGTAGTTAGAGACATCATCTTGTAAAGTAACACTATGGGCCAACACACATACCTAGACTGAACAAGTAATATGCATTTTTGTATAGTTAGAGACAATAACGGTATCAAAATCTTGAACTTCAAAACATGTTTTCAAAAGTTAGCAATTTCAGGCCCCCAAAAAACTGTTGGTGTGTAAATGAATTGCCAAAACACATAAAAGTTTTTCCGCTTTTAGTTGAAATTGTGTCGTGTAAACACTTAGGCTACGTCTACTTTAATCCAGATATATTTGAAAACTGAGTTTTCGTTTTAAAACATGTCTTGCAGGAGTCGATCAACGAAGTTGAGCACTAGTTCTGTGCGTCAGGTGCAGAACCTGACTTCAAAAAACAGATGTATGAGTGCTGCCAGCATTGCTTTAATGGTTGCAGAAGTAGAAGGTCAGCTTGTCAGTGCTCAGACCATATGCTGCACTGCAACAATTCAGTTTGCATAGACATGGTCCCAGAATGAAGGCCTCTTCTGAACCTGGCTGGTAACACTTTACAATAAGGTTCATTAGTTAAACATTAGTTAATGTATTAACTAACATGAACTAACCATGAGCAATACATTTGTTAATGTATTTACTAATCTTTATTAACGTTAGTTAACGGAAATACAGTTGTTCATTGTTTGTTCATGTTAGTTCACACTGCATTAACTAATGTTAACAAAATTTTAATAATGTATTAGTAAATGTTGAAATTAACATTAACAAAGATTAATAAATGCTGTATAAGTCCAGTTCATTATTAGTTCATGTTAACTAATATGGTTAACTAATGTTAACTAATGAACCTTATTGTAAAGTGTTACCAGCTGGCTCACAAGAAAGACGGCAAACAGTTTGCTGAAGACAACCAGTCCAAGTGCATGAATTACTGGAACCATGTCCTGTGGTCTGATGAGACTATAAGATAAACTTGTTTGGCTCAAATGGTGTCCAGTAGGGCTGCACGATAGATCGTTTCAGCATCGTCATCGCGATGTACGCATGCGCGATAGTCACATCGTGGCAGTCACGATGCAGGGCAAAAAATAAATGTCTGATTTAAAAATTGTACATTCTATATTTCTAAACTTTCTATTCACGGATCTATATTTGTCTAAAATAAAGTAATTAACTCATTCTTTAAAAACTACAATGCACACGTTGCTTCACCTACTTCATGCATGCAGTCTCTGCGTGCGCATGGCGAAATGAGCGCTGGATGGGAGAAAAGCGCCGAAATGGAAGATTTGGTCGCAAAAAGAAACGCAACGTCGGTCATATGGAAGTATTTTGTATACAAAAAGGATGCTGCTGACCAAAAACAGGTGCTTTGTCGGGAGTGCCTGGCAGTTGTTGCCACAACTCGCGGAAACACTACGAATTTAAGGGACCGTTCACATGTCGCGCCTAAAAACGCGTAGAAAACGCTAGGCGCGCCGCTTTCTCCTTCTTTCCAAAGCGCTCTGTAACTTGAGTGGCAGAGTGGCGTCTGCCGTTGCTAAGCAACCATGACCCGCGCTCTCCTAAAGACGCGCAAGTTTCAGCAAAGATAAATAAACAAAGATAAATGGATTTCCAAAACTAAAAATTGCTTGCAGTAGCTCTGCTGCTAAAAAATGTTATCCCTGTAACAGCTATGATCAGCTGTTCCTCCATCTTGGCTAAGCTTTTAATGTTTGTCGTGAAAGGAAGAAGCTGATTTCCCTTTCATCAGGATAAAAGCAACATTCATTATTAATTTCATATTAGAGCCTTGAATTGACAGTGAATAAGGCGAGTCAAACTGTTTATGAAACTAGCCAAAATAAGCTTTAAAAAGTATTTTATTTCAGGGTTTTGATTATACTGTACTTTCACATTTTTTTTATTCTTTGAAAATGCTTACAAAATTACCCCAATTATTCTTGAATTATTATTTGATTTTTAAGCAGTTCAAAACAACCTGATGAACATAAATGATTTTGTACACATCGCAATATATATCGCAAGAAAAAAATATATTGCAATGTAATTTTTTCCCAATATCGTGCAGCCCTAGTGTCCAGCATGTGTAGCAATGCCCTGTTGAGGAGTACCAAGAAAATTGTGTCTTGCCTACAGTCAAGCATGGTGGTGGTAGCATCATGGTCTTGGGCTGCATGAGTGCTGCTGGTACTGGGGAGCTAACGTCCAGCAGCTCCATGAGGAGTGGAAGAGAATCCCAGCAACAACCTGTGCAGCTCTGGTCAATTTCATGGCCAGGTTTCATTTCTATAGTATTGTCCCTTGAGAAGATATACTAAAATGGTTGCTGAAATGTGAGGGGTGTACTCACTTTTGTGACATACTGTATCTCATCATTCACTGATGCAGCCATGTCGCCCTCACATGTTTGATCTAAAAAGGAGCTGCAAGACAGAAATTGTGAGTAAATTTTCTGTCATCTTTTTAGGATTGTAAAATGAAGAGTGTACAAAGTGAATATTTTTAGCAACAGTGTAAAAGTAAATATTACATAACGGGCACAATTACCAGTATAAACATAGATGTCTTTTGGTACAATATGCGTCACATAACTAAACAACATCAACATTTTCAAAAAGCTCAGTTTTCCTTGACAAAAACGCTGTCTCAGTGTGGACGGAAGGCCAGGAGAGGAAAAATATGCATTTTCAAATGAAAATGTATTAGTGTGGACCTGGCCTTAGTATTTTTTTTCACTCTTTTGCTTTACTAACAGCAGAACTTGAGCTGCATGAAGTCCATACTTGATTTCCAGCATGATTTTAGATGATCAGTGTTGCCAGATTGAATGGATGATTTCCAGCCCAAAAGTTCACGAAAAAAACGTCCAAAACTTAAAATAATGTGAATGTTATTGTCATGGAAATCAATGTTGATGCATAATAATATAATATATACATTTCCCAGTAAAACAGATCAAATCTAGGCAAATACATTAAATAGAACTACCAAATATGGCTAAAATATGCAGGCAGACACTATATCAAAATGGCAATTTTTAAGAAATTAACCGATACCCTCAAAAAAAATTATAATTTTCAATGTCAACAGTTAGAATAAGCTAATGTAAAAGCAAAAATGCCCAAATGTAAGTGATCGGGAAAAGCAACGTAATTAGCACTTATTTCACACTCCTTAAGCCTGGAATGCACTACACGACTTTTAAAATCTGAACAGATTTTTAAAACACTTGGCATCATACAGTACACTTACTGACTTTGCAAACATGTTTGATATCCTCCGACTGGATAGAATCAAAGTCTAGCTAAAAAACCATTGACCATCATACACCACGTGACTTTCTGTAGAATCTGTCAACTCAAATCCGCAGACTGGCTTTGACTTTCAGCAACTAGCATCAACTTCACCAGACTGTATATCAGCAGAAAATCAGGCCAAAAATTGTGTAGTGTGTTCCAGGCTTTATGCACACACCATGACAGTCAAAACTGTGTCATTCATTGATACATGTATGATAAACCGATCATAAAAAATTAACAACAATAGTAAAGCCTAGAATACACTACACGACTTTTAAAACCTGAACAGATTTTTAAAACACTAGGCATCATACACTTACCGACTTTGTAAATAGTGACAAAGAAAAACTGTCAATAATACACTAGCAGACTTTAAAGTTGTTCCAATCAAACAAACTCATGCAGAAGTTTCTAGGTGATGCTTGACAAATGAAAACAATATATGTTCTAAAATCAGCTGAAAATATCCTCTTTTATATCCTCCAACTGGATAGAATCAAAGTCTGAAGCTAAAAAAAAATCAGTGTCTGTGACCATCATACACTACGCAATTTTTTTATGGAATCTGTCCACTCAAATCTGCAGACTGGCTCTGACTTTCAGCAACTTCTCCAGACTGTAAATCGGCAGAAAATCAGGGCAAAAATCATGAAGCGAATTCTAAGCTTAATGTGCTTACCTTGGTGCCACACTTTAACTAGAGAAGTAGGCTACATACTGTAGAACATAATACAGAACTTGGCACAGTCGAAACAAATCAAGCAGCGGATTTCAAATGCTGATGCAGGGCAGGGTTGTATAGTCCCATATTCAGTTTTGATTTTGATTGAATTATTCACCTGTGCTCCGATTTTAGCGTTAAATTGATATAAACTAAGAGTCTTTGTGTCATCTTTATCCACAAGTCACTCTTTCACTCTTTACTGTGTAGCTTATAGTTAGGCCACTTTGGCATTGTGATTGCTTGAATATACAGCTACGAATTGTTTATCTCGCTAAAACCCCGTCACTCATGAATCATCAAGTCTGTCTGCTGATCCCTTGTGATTGGCTAAAAGTGTGGCAGGTGACGTCAACATCAACCAAACTCTGCAGTGGGCTTGTATGTTTAATAACATGGTTACTGATTGGATGCAGTACATACACACTTGGATTTGTTTGTTAACCAATTAGCCAATACAATTGTTGGAAAACCACCAAACTGTCCCCAAACCAGCCCAAATCTGGTCCAGCTCATTATGTATCGTCTCGGTAATGAACGCGATATTGCGTAGCTTGTCAGAGAACTACAGCTATGTGTAGTAAATGCCGCTCCATCTGACAGCATGTAATGGCATTGATGTATGGTTTGTTAGGATAGGACAATATTTGGCACATTAGATACAGGTGCTGAGGGGCAAAAAATCTAAATATTGAGAAAACCGCCTGTAAAGTTGTCCAAATGAAGTTCTTAGCAATGCATGTTACTAATCAAAAAGTTTTGATATATTTATGGTAGAAAATTTGCAAGGTATCTTCATGGAACATTATCTTTACTTAATACCCTAATGATTTTTGGCATAAAAGAAACATCTATAATTTTGACCGATACAATGTATTGTTGGCTATTGCTACAAATATACCCGTGCTACTTATGACTGGTTTTGTGGTCCAGGGTTACATATATGAAAAACGAACCATGCAACAATAGGCATTTGATTGAATTTGTGCAATTTCACTTAATTCACCTGACATCTTTAACATTCATCTCTCCTTCACTCCTTCTTCCAGCAAGAATTTATCACAGGCAGACAAACAGACAGCACCAGAAGTGCAAAAAACAGTCTGGAAAAAGCTGCCTGGGGTGCTAGAACACAGTTCATTTACAATGAGCGGACATAATTAAAACAGCTACAAACCTGTAATAATAATATACCTGTTCTATAGATAATAATAACATCACTTTTTGCAGTTTTAAAGAACACCTACCTTGTTAAACAAATGAATATAAACTGTTAATTTAGGAAATCTTGCTGACTGCTTAAAGCAAATAGATTTTGTCATCTTCATCTTCACTACTACAAAAGCATTCGGGGACCTCCTAAGTCTTTTTTCTCTCTTTCTTACCATTTCCCCCTGAAATAAACACTGCTGCTGTGCAGTTATTTGAATGATTTTCTTCCATGCTGGTCTGTTATTGTGGGATTAACTCTGTCAGAAGTACAAGCCCCCGAACGGCATGTAAAACAAAACAAACATGCAATTTTACATGTTGGTTTTTAATTTATTTGTTTATTTTCTGTGCAGACTGCATGCCGTTAATTAAATCTGCTAAAAATGCTATAGGATTTAGTTTGAAACCATTTTTTACTCTGCACTGCTTGTAAATTTCAGAAACAAGTAATATAATGCATTAAAGGAGTAGTTCACTTTCAGAACAAAAATGTACAGATAATGTACTCACCCCCTTGTCATCCAAGATGTTCATGTCTTTCTTTCTTCAGTCGTAAGGAAATTATGTTTTTTGAGGAAAACATTTCAGGATTTCTCTCCATATAATGGACTTTTATGGTGGCCCCGAGTTTGAGCTTCCAAAATGCAGTTTCAAATGGCTCTAAACGATCACAGCCGAGGAAAGAAGGGTCTTATTTAGCAAAACGATTGGTTATTTTCTAAAAAAAATTACAATTTATATACTTTTTAACCTCAAATGCTCGTCTTGTCTACCTCTGTGTGTACTCTGTGTAGAGATTAAAAAGTATATAAATTGCAAATATTTTTAGAAAATAATCGATTGTTTCGCTAGATGAGACTCTTCTTCCTCAGCTGGGATCATTTAGAGACTTTTGAAGCTGCATTTAAACTGCATTTTGGAAGTTCAAACTCGGGAGCAACATAGAAGTCCATTACATGGAGAGAAATCCTGAAATGTTTTCCTCAAAAAACATAATTTCTTTACAACTGAAGAAAGAAAGATATGAACATCTTGGATGACAAGGGGGTGAGTACATTATCTGTAAATTTTTGTTCTGAAAGTGAACTACTCCTTTACATTTTGAAGTAGAAAACTGAAGTAGTATTTTCTTATAAAACATACGATAATGATAATTATTTTATAGAGAAATTCAAAAAACATTTTTACTGTAGATGTATACATGGGACATGAGCCCACTAACTATATCAATTAAATGCAAATATTGGCACGCAACTCCTTATTATGCGAATATTGCTTTGAGTAATTAAGTAGACAGATAACAAAGAAATAAATTAAAAGCCCTGAAAGGGTTTCATTATTGCTGTTTGTTTGATTATTATTAATAACATAATGCATTAGGCTGCATTTACAGCATTTACAATGTACCAACCACCAGGCCATTCAAGATGTACACTGCCTTTCAAAAGTGTTTTAATGGTTTTTAAAGACGTTTCTTATGCTCATTAAGGCTGCATTTATTTGATCAAAATTCCTGTGATACAAAGCTAAATTTTCAGCATCATTACTCCAGTCTTTAATGTCACATGATCCTTCAGAAATCATTTTAATATGCTGATTTATTGTCAGTGTTGAAAACAGTTGTGCTGCTTAATATTTTTTGTTCAGGATTCTTTGATCAATAAAAGGTTAAAAAGAACAGCATTTGTTTAAAATAGAAAGGTTTTCTAACAATATACACTGTTTAAAGGTTTAGGGTCAGTAAATTTTCATTCTTTCTTTTTTTGAAAGAAATTATTACTTTTATTCACCAAGGATGTGTTAAATTAATAAGAAGTGATAGTATATATTTACATTGTTAGAAACGATTTATATTTTTAATAAATGTTGTTCTTTTCAACTTGTTATTCATCAAAGAATCCTGACAAAAAGAATCACAGGTTCCAAAAAATATATATTTGGCAGCACAACGGTTTCCAACATTGATAATTATAATAATAAACCAGCATATTAGAATGATTTCTGAAGGATCATGTGACACCTAAAACTGATGTAACAGCTGATGAAAATTCAGCTTTGCATCACAGGAATAAATTATATTTTAAAGTGTATTAAAATAAAAAACACATTATTTTATATTGTAATAACATTTTGCAATATTACTTTTTTTTCCCTCTGTATTTTTGACTAATTAAATGCAGTCTTTATGAGCATAAGACTTCTTTAAAAAAACATTACAAGTCTTACTGATCCCAAACTTTTAAGCGGCAGTGTAGGTGACTTTGTTTCTTCATTGAAAAATATTTGGAGAAATGTAGCATTACATCACTTGCTCACCAGTGGATCCTCTGCACTGAATGGGTGCCGTCAGAATTAGTGTCCAAACAGCTGATAAAAACAAGTGATGGATTTGCTTCTTACGAACACATAGGTTTTCACTTCACAAGACATTAAATAATGGTCTGGAATTGTATGGATTACTTGTGGATTATTGTGATGTTTTAATCAGCTCTCATTCTGACGGCACCCATTCACAGATCCACTAGTGAGCAAGTGATGTAATGCTAAATTTATCCAAATCTTTAAAACTAAAAAGCTTTTTTTGAGTGTTATTGTATAGCCACATTATGGCAC
Source organism: Garra rufa (assembly GCF_049309525.1). Taxonomy (NCBI): domain Eukaryota; kingdom Metazoa; phylum Chordata; class Actinopteri; order Cypriniformes; family Cyprinidae; genus Garra; species Garra rufa. Next base: position 29,100,996 of record NC_133361.1, read on the forward strand.
TTCACACACTTTCAGTCAGTTGTACTTTGCTTTTTTTACTGTAGACTTTAGATTTACTTTACTATTATTATTATTTTGGTATCCCTAGTCCAGTATGACAAGCACTCAACAATATACATGATTATATGTAACTGCGCCACTCACAGCATATAGATACACGGGTAGTTTGTCACAGACAGGCAGCAACATCATGCATTGTAATAATCTCTTGATCTCTTGGCCCTAAAACATCTAATTTCAATGAAATTGCCAGGCATGTTCACAATTCAGAAGAGCTCAGGTGCCTTACAGCAAGCTCAACCTGTGTGTCTGCGTAGCGGCGCACTGCAGTCTGAGCAGCATGTGCTCTGCCTGATCACGAGGCAGCAGAAGCTCTTCAGAAGCCGTCTAATAAGACCTTAAGGGCTCTCCTGACGCCACCTGTGAAGGACGTAATGCCCCTCTGGGCATTACTGTACTGTAGTATCACATACTAATCATAACATCATTTCCTCCATGGATGGGGCAGTGAGTCATCATCTGTTCTAATGGCTGATACATAACAAACAAACCACAAAAGTGTTCTGCTTCAGACAGTAGGAGGACAGCTCACTGCAGTAGTTTTATCAAAGGAGTATCATGAAAATTATAAAACTAAACAGCTACTGTACATGCTGTGGCTAGCCGAAAACGGAAAACAAAACAGGCACTTTTTATTTTTTGAATCAGTTTACAAATACGTGCGCCTATATGCATTTCTGCTAAACTGAAAAAACGTACCTATATGTACGAATCACTGCAGTTTCCAGATAATGAACACTAGAGGCAGTAAATCTCCATTGCTTTTTATTCCTTTTCATGCAAAGTATGATTTACAGGTACAGAGTTTTGAGTATTAAGGCTTATTTTAACTCTCTTACTTGTATAATATTATATTATGGCTTTAAAACAATCCTGCACGATTTGAAAACAAATACTTTTGAACATTGTCATCACATATACAGCTTCACATGCATGAGTTTTCTAATTCAGAAGGTTTGCTTGGTAGCTCACGCGATACGGTGTTGCACTTGAGTGATGAAGAGCTCCGGTACGAACCCATGAAACTACGGTTCGACAAAACAGCTCAAAACCGCATAAGAAAGTTAAAATAGCACAGCTGCCTCAACAAATGCATTTTTATATCACTTTTGCATTTGTTAACACTATCAGGTAGATTTAGGGTTGGGTTTGATGTAGGGGATATTTCCAACATGATAGAGCATTAACCTTTAGCGACACTCCCTGGATATTTCACTTACGAACAGCCGCAATATGTACCTCAAGCAGTATAATAAAAATGCAGCAATACGTGCCTGTACCAACGTAATAAAAATAAAATAAAAATGTTCCATGGTCACGTATTGAACGTGTGTTTTAGTGCCACTCTCTGAACATTTCACTTTGAAACTGCCACAAAACATGCAGTAGGGTAATTACAGTGCTGCAGAGATGTATAAAGAGGCATGTATTTCCAATGAGCCTGGGTTGAATTTTCCAGTGACGCTTATGTTATTATGCCAGTAGGTGGCGACAAGTATCTGCCTTTCGGTCAATGTATCATTCATTTAATCAATTTGTTTAGTATGAATGAATAAAGAACTACATGGGCTATATCCGAATCCCCCTATATATACCCTCAAATGTGACCCTGGACCACAAAACCAGTCTTAAGTCGCTGGGGTATATTTGTAGCAATAGCCAAAAATACATTGTATGGGTCAAAATTATTGATTTTTCTTTTATGCCAAAAATCATTAGGAAATTAAGTAAAGATCATGTTCCATGAAGATTTTTTGCAAAATTCCTACTATAAATATATCAAAATGTAATTTTTGATTAGTAATATGCATTGTTAAGAACTTAATTTGGACAACTTTAAAGGTGATTTTCTCAGTATTTTGATTTTTTTGCACCCTCAGATTCCAGATTTTCAAATAGATGTATCTCGGCCAAATATTGTCCTATCCTAACAAACCATACATCAATAGAAAGCTTATTTATTGAGCTTTCATATTTTGTAAACATCTCAGTTTTGTAAATTTTTACCTTATGACTGGTTTTGTGGTCCAGGGTCACAAATAGTGCACTACAGCCATTTTAAGTGGTGTTCGAAACCACAGTGGACATAGTGGACGTTCCCACTATGCACCGCAAAAACGAGTGTACAACCGAAGTACAATGTGAGACACTAATGCACTGTGAGAGTCGCGCCGCACTTGTTTTCATTCACTCCTTCAAGTGGACTGTATGAGTGGACTAATGTAGGGAATAGTGAAAAGGGTATGGGGGGCGATTTCGGAAACCACGCTGTTGTTCATGCCATAAAACATTGTAGTAAGAATAGTATGAATCAGTCATTGAATCATTCACTCCTCAGAAAATGCTGGTTCATTCAGAAACAAAACGCCTCTGCTGATTCTAAACAGTTTATTCTTCTTTAGATTTGTTAGGAACTATTTTCATTGCTATCAGTTATTGTATCAACAAGTGCAATAACCTGCTCTGACTCTGAAATGCCTATTAGAGTGCAACAGTTGGTTCTAAAAGTAAAATTCACAATTACGTTCTCCATGGGGGAAATGGCTTTTTAACAATAACTTGCTGTATAAACCTTATAAAGTAAGACCTACTGTACTGTGAGTTATGAGCAGTGTTGGGAACGTTACTTTGGGAATGTAATAGTTTACAGATTGCAAGCTGCCCTATTTAAAGTAGTCATATGGTGTGGTTTCTTGTTTTCCTTTGTCTTTAAAATGTTACAAGCTCTTTGTGCATAGATAAGATCTGTAAAGTTGCAAAGCTTAAAGTCTCAAAACCAAAGAGATATTTATTATAAAAGTTACGACTTCGCCACACCTCCCTAAAACAGCTTGTTCAAACACGTCCCCACTTGTCCATGTCACAGGGTGCATAGATTAGCATAACACTGCCCATATGTATAAGGAAAGAAAGAAGGCATAACATTTACCGGCTGTAGTAGTGTTGCAGCCACCATGTTGTGGAGGCGCAGTGTGAAAGCGAAAGTGCTTGGCTTTCCAAATGAGGACACAAGAAGAAATCAGTGGTTAAGTTATATTAACAACACTGTTCTGGGACAGTACAATGCAAATATTCAAGTGGGTGATGTGCATTTCATGGAGGACTGTTTCCTGAACCTGGGAAAGTAGTCTACAATGTCAGCTGTACACAAAGTGTTAAGGCTATAAAGTGGGGCAATTCCAATGTTGCAAGGACAGTCTGTGCTTCTGACTGACGGCCTGTAAGTACGGTTTCATATTTAAAGAATTCAGAACTGACTATTTAAACGCGAGTTTTGAGCAGTGTAGAGTAGTGCTTGTTGTTTCTCGTTCTACGATCGCAAATGCAGGCATTGTGTTATGTTTACGCGGCGCGACGCAGCACAACGCATAAAAAGACAGTATTAGACATTATAATCAGTCGAGAAACAGCATTGTAAGGGACATAACATTTCCATCACGCGCTAGAGGTATTCAGCCAATCACAATGCACCGGATAGCTGGCCAATCAGAGAACACCTCAGTTTCCATCAACGATGAGTTTTGTAAAAATCGAAGCATTTCAGAAAGGCGGCACAGAGAAGAGCAACAATAATGTATAGTATGTTGAAAATAATGTTTTTTTGAACCTTAAACTGCATAAATACATTGCATTACAACAAATACACAAAATAATGCTCTTTTTAGCAACATCACATGACCCCTTTCGAATATAATAAGTAGATTATGTTCTGAAAAATCCCTAGGGTATGTACTTCCAGAATCACGGTAAAACCAGGGGGGAAAAAAACACGTATTTATAGGCAGAAAGTGTTTCTTATTGGCTATCTTTCTGATTTACATCTCTCTATTTTTGTTGTTTACAGAGCCTTAGGCTTTCATAGAGACAGGTGTGATTTCTCAGAATATCCATTCTTATATACATTGTAGTATGGGTATTTTATGCGTCATATTATAAAATCGCTTACAGCACCTTCAACTTATCTTCTTACGGTTATCACAGTGTACCACTTTATGAACTCAAGAAGCCAAACACTTGTAAGTGTTGGCAGCTTGAAAGGTCAACTGTTGTGTTCAGTTATTCTGGCAGACATCCTGCACCTTCCAAAAATAATAATAATAAAAAAAAAATATTGCATTAACATGCCTGCAACAAACACTTGGCCTACTGGCTTCTTCATTCAGATTTCATGTCTGTTCAAATCTGCACTATTTAAGTGAACAGATATGCAGTTGATGTGTCTTTCATGAGTGTAAAGAAATTAAAGCAATATTCAGATTGTTGAATGGGTTTTTGTTGTGGCTGCCCCCTGTGCAAATGAGGTCCACTGAACAGTGACACCTTTGACAGCTCAACTAATTGAATGAATCTAAATGGGCACCAACTGCCACAACCTGCACAATTTATGCCAGGATAAGCAGAATAACACGATTAGACATGAAAGTAAGACACACTATCCTAATTTTATCTCGGCGTCAACACTAACATTTATCTTATGCTTAAAAAGCATAGCCATATCTTGTCTGTGCTGAGGCTTGTTTCTGAGCAGTGGCAGAGATTAACGGACAGTGAGCAATTAACGTCAGACGTCTGACAGTATACCGTGGTACGAGGTTCAATGTTGGGCCAAAGCCCAGGTTGCTAACATTAGCATCCGCCCCGCTGAATGAAGTCGGAGTGTGCCAGGAAGCTGAATTGATGATATCTCACAGTAAGATCGCTTCGGAGATATGCACATGTCTACTGAGGCCATAGAGTCCATTTAAAGGAGTAATAAGGGGAAAAACCTCAAGTTGTTTTGATTAATGTCCCTCCACGGCCACTAGATTTGTTTCCCCTGACAGTGTGGGCATTCACAATTTGTCAGTCAGACCACAGACAGAGTGAAACGCAGCTAATGGAAACACCAGGGACTGACACTAATCTCTCTTGTCACCTTCAGCATTTACTGAAGGAACTTTTACTGACCAGATAGTCGTCAAATGTTAATTTCAAAGAACAGACTGCAATCTTGTTACAAGCTATTAATATTTCACACTTCTAGCCATTGCGTAGCCTTACGTAGCCAGACCTTTGACCAGACAGCAGAAAGTTTGGTCCACTTTTGGTCTGCAAGAATTGCACACTTACAAACTGTTTGAACGGCATGTTAAGTGACCAAAAGGTCACACTGAAAAAAAAATTAAAAGGAATTATAGAAATTATGTATTGGAACCTAAGTTATAGCACTAAAATTACTAATTGAAAATTTTATTAAATAATAAAAAAAATAGAATTAAACCTAAATCATAATTTAAAAAAAATAAATAAAAACTAAATTAGTAAAATTAAAATTGAAATGAAAACTAAAAATATTACAAATATAAGCTAAATCAAAATATGAAAAAGATTTTATATAAATCAAATAATACTAAAATAACCCTGTTAATAAAAATGGTAATTGAAATAAAGCTGAAATAAAATAAAATGTAAATTAAAAAAAGGAAAACCTTGGAAAATGAAAGGAAAATTTGAAATTATGTATTGGAAACTAACTGAAATAAGTTTAAGTTAATTTAATAATTGAAAATTAAATGTATTAAAAAAAAATTTAAACTAGAACTGAAATAAAAATGAATTAAATAATATAAATTATTATTATTATTATTATTATTATTATTATTATTATTATTATTATTAAGTAACTGAATTAAAGCTGAAATAAAATAAAATTAAAATAAAATAAAACTGCAAAACTTGGCAAAACCTTGCAAAATGAAAGGAAAATTAGAAATTTGTGGAAACTGAAACAAGTTAAAGTTATTGCACTAAAAGTAATAATTGAAAAAGTAAATTTAATGAAAAAAAATATGATTAACATTTTAAATTTAAATGAAAACCATTTTTATTCAGTATTAAAATGAAAGCAAAATCCAAATGTGAAAAATATATACCTTTATGTAGATAAAATAATACTAAAGTAATACTGATAAAAAAAACTGGTAATTGAAAAAAAGGTGAAATAATAATAAAAATTTAAATAAAATGTAAATATTAAAAAATAACTGAAAAACCTTGGGAAATTAAATGGAAAATTTGAAATTATGTATTAGAAACTGAAACAAGTTTAAGTTATAGGACTAAAAATGTGATTAAAAATTAAAAGTTGAACAAAAAGGAAAAAAATGAATTAAACCTAAAATAAAAACTAAACTAAACTAAAATAAAATAAAATAAAATAACTAAATTAGTCAAATTAAAATTAAAACTGACAGAATTAAAAATATAAGCTAAATCAAAATATGAAAAAAGTCTATGTAAATTAAATTATACTAAAATAGCACTGTTTAAAAAAATATTAATTGAACTAAATTTTAAAAATGTAAATATTAAGGAAACTAAAAAAAAACTGGAAAAACACTGTTTTTATGCTGTTTAAGGTAGGTTTAAAAATATGATAGCACAATAATAAATTGCAAACACTCTGAAAACATTATCGGAAATATATGTAGAGAATTTGTGAAAACAAAACGCAAAATGCAGTTACACTCATATCAGATTTACTTGCTTCTGTTTGTCTTTTTGCACTTTATTCTGTGCTAAAACTTATATTAATAATAAAACATTTGTTCCAAACATATAAAGTCATAAACCTTGCAAACATATTCAGTGATTTGCTCTTATAACATCAAACATCATTTTGCTTCCCAGTGGACATATAAAAACCTATGAAGCCTGCAGCTTTATGACTCCAAAAATTGTTACTATTTTATATGTATGATTTTTGCTACCCAATTTCTTTGCATTGTCCAAGGCTGAAAGCAATCATTGTATAACTAATAATTGATAAACTGTTGCATATTAAGTAGCAGTGACATGACAATACCATAAAGGCCCATTATAGGTCCTGTATTGGAGGTTTCAAAACTGGAGGCATTCGACAAGTTGAGGTTTTTGGGGTTCAAAAAAAGTCTTGAGATGAGTGGGGATTGGGGGGGGGGGGGGGGTAGGGGGTAAAGAGACAAGGATGTGGAGAGCAGTAACACAGACAGTATTGAGTCAGGGGTCCTCCAGTGGGCCAGCAGTGGCTCTGCGCTCTCACTGAAGGCTCTGATTAAAGAATGATTTATAGGCCTGCTGGAGAGCCTTTTCAGCAATCCATCTGCTGAATGAGATTTTTTTTCTCCCTTCAAGGGGTTTGGTAAATCAAGCCTTCCTGGCAAGGATCCTGGCCGGACAATGTCAATGTATTACTGAAGGCGAGTTATTAAACGCTATAATCACGGCAGCACAGGGGGCAGCCCGGCGCACGCTGACATATATTTATCTTGCCAATGCCAGAGGAATAAAATCAGCACAGCGGGACGCCGGGGTGATTCCTCTTCGTTCGGCCTCCAATCTGTGTGCAGAGTGGATTCATGGTAAATTTTTAAGTGTTGTGCTGATTGACAAAGGCAAAATGGCACTCTTAATTTGAGTTGGGAACATTGTTGGTGATCTAAGTAGTTCCTAGGAGGACAGACGTCTTGTCATTAATCTTTAATTCAGGCAGCTTGCATAAAAGCTTATGACAGGGTATTTGTTCTCTCCTTGTCTGTCTTGATACAGGACATTAGATATGCCCATGGGCGTAAAATAAAGAAATAACTAAAAATAGAACATGAAGGAAAATCAATTTTAAAGAACCATCAGGGTTGAAAGCAACCCATGCTTGATAGCATGCTGTATGTTTCAACTGAAAATAATTTAGACTTGTCCCTGAGTCGGAAAAAACAAACAATGTACTTACATTACCACTAACAATTTGAGTCTATGGGGCAACTGTATTGAATGGTTTAAAAACAGAAATAGAAATCTTGTATTTTTTGTTAAAGAAATTTCATGAATTTTTCAATAAAAATGTCTAATATCATCTGTGAAGACTAAACTGCTTAAGTTGTTCATTTGAAGTGCCACTCATTTTCTTAAAGTGGTCATGAATTGCATTTTTTAAATTGTTTTATAATGTTCCATCAAATTTTACATCAAAAGTGGTTATAGTTTAGAAATAAATGGCAATTTTATATCATATTTTGACACTCAGTTTTAAGGAGCATGTCTACTTTTGAAACTGCATTGTAAAAGCTCACTGTGATTGGGTAAAAGTTTGCATATAAAATAAGTATTACAGGGAAAAGCGGGGTGATTTGAGCCTGTGTGGAAGTTGAGCCACCCCTTGTTTTTAGGCAAACTTAAAATTGGTGAAATGACCACATATATTTGAAGAGTAATACAAATTAAGAGTAATTCAATTATCATATGACTTGAGCCCGTGGAAAAAGTTTAGCCACCCTTTCTCTTCTTGGCAACCTTAAACAAAATTGGTAAAATGACCACATATATTCGAAAAGTAATATATTTTACTAACCCTGTGATGGAGAGGGGCCCATGGAATAAATAATAACTACATTTACAGTTACTACAAAGTGATCTTTATACAGTCAAGCCCGAAATTATTCATTCCCCTGGCAAATTCTGACTTAAAGTTACTTTTATTCAACCAGAAGATAATTCTCAGAAATATAAAAAATATTTCTCAGCTTTTATTTACATTTGAACAAAAAGTATCATGTCCAAAATTATTCATACCCTTTGCAAACTGTCACAGTCTATGGGAAAATCCAAAGTTCTATACCATTCCAAATAGTCCAAGCTGTTCTAAAGCATCCTAATTACCCTGATTCATTGGGAACAGCTGTTTTAATCAACTCAACAGGTGAAAAACAGAAGATCTCTGCTGTTGGTTTGTGGACAAAGGAGCTCACTGAGGACCTGTGGCTGCGCATTGTGGCTGCTCAAAAGTCAGGAAAGGGCTATAAGACCATATCTAAATGTTTTCAAGTTCCAGTGGCTACAGTGCAAAGTATTATTAAAAATACAAGGATCGCCACCAAGGCCATCCTGATGAATCTGGGCTCTGCTGGTGGCAACATCTCAAGGCAGACAGTCTAACGGACACTGCACACCGCTGGGTTCCACGGATGCAGACCAAGGAGGGCACCACTTCTCCAGATAAGGCACACAAAAGCCCGCTTGGCCTTTGCAAATGCTCATCTGGACAAAGAAGAAGACTTCTGGTCTTCTGTTTCATGGTCAGATGAAACAAAATTTTATTGTTTGGCCACAATGATGTAGCCTTCATGTGGCGTAAAAAAGTAGAAGCCTTCAACCCTAAGAACACCATCCCCAGTGTCAAACATGCTGGTGGGAACCTAATGTTTTGTTTGTTTGTTTTTTAGCCGGTGGACCAGGGAACCTAATCACGGTAAATGCAACCATGAAAAAGGAGCAATACATCAAAATTCTCAACAACAACATCAGGCAGTCTGCTAAAGATGATGAAGGGTGAAGGCAAGGAGACCCTCCAACCTGAAAGAGTTGGAGCTCATCGCTAATAATGAATGGGCAAAAATACCAGTGGAGACATGCAAAAAGCTGGTTTAGCAATTATAGGAAGTTTGATTGCTGTAATAGCCAAAAAAAAAGGCTGTTCTATTGATTATTGAGAAGGGTATGAATAATTTTGGACATTCCACTTTTTGTTCAAATGTAAATAAAAGATGAGTAATATTTTTTTCCACAGTGTTGTACATCTTCTTATTATCTTTTGGGAGAAGCCTATGTCATTTCCGGTCAAAAAAAAATTGCTGGTTGAATAAAAGTAACTTTAAGTCAGAATTTGCCAGGGGTATGAATAATTTTGGGCTTGACTGTATGTTCAAGGACTAAGGCTTTACAGACAAACTAAGTACAGACAAATCTGAAAAAAAAAATATCATGTGTTTGTGCTTTAGAAAGTTATAATATGAGCAATATTTATAAGTGAGATCCATCCATCCATTGCATTATGCAAACTTCTTTGTATTTATTAGGGTTGCAGGGAGCTGTAGTCTAACCCAGCTTCTTCAGCCACAGGCAGGGAAACTCCCTGGATAAATGGCTAGTCCATCACAAGGCTCACACATAGATTTAAAGAAGTCGTTTTCATTGAATTTCTCTTCCTTTGACATAGCATGTGATGAAAATGCTTAGTTTTACTTAAGCATAATCAATGGCATGGTTTAACTCCATGTGGCTTAATTAACCCACTCCCTAGGCTCAATTTACCCCTCACTGGGGGCATCATATTTGCTGTAATTAAAGGTTAACTTGGCTAATTTTCATGCTTGTATTGTTGAAATGTTGGTACAGTACTTCTTCAGATTAATAAATTATTTTTAAAGGGATAGTTCACTCAAAAAGAAAAAAGAAAGTTGGTAACCATACAGTTAACCGTAGCCACTGACTCTCATGTTTTGTATATAGATATATATTTTTTCCATACTATGGAAGCCAGTGTCTATCATTGACTGTTTGGTTACCAACATTCTTCAAAATATAATTTTTTGTGTTCCACAGAAGAAAGTTTGAAACAACCTGAGGGTGGGCAGATAATGACCGAATTTTAATTTTTGGGTGAACTGTCCCTTTAAGAGTTTGTGAATAATGCTCTTGAAAGAAATGTAAACCAGATTAGATACAACCGTCTATCAGATGCTCAAATGTTATTATAAGTGCTATCAATCAATAAAAAAAAAAGTAATCACAAATCTTTTTTTCTGAAATTAATTGCTATTAATCATCTAACATTAAAGTTTTTAAATCTACTTTTATATTGCAATAATTTCACATTTAATCTTTAAATGAATGTAGAAATAACATAAAGACAGTATATTTTTGACTAACAGACATCACAGCAGCTAGGTTATTAGGTTATTTGCCTGCTATTACTTGGGATAGTTGACCAAAAGATGAAAATTCTGTCATTAATTACTCACCCTCATGTTGTTCCAAACCCGTACCTTCATTTATCTTCGGAACACAAATTAAGAAATTTTTGATGAAATCCAAGAGCTCTCTGACCCTCCATAAACAGCAAGGGTCCTTCCACATTCAAGGTCCAGAAATGTTATAAAGACATCATTAAAATAGTCCATGTGGCATCAGTGATACAAAAGTATTTTGCAGCAATGAGAATACTTTTTGTGTGCAAAGAAAACAAAAATATGCACTTGTGGTCTCGGAAGAGAAGAAATCATTGAATAAAGTTGTTAACTGGAAAAATTAATCGCCCGCATTAATACACTAATTTTGACAGCACTAGTTATTCTAAAAATATAAATAAATAAATTCTATTAAATTATTCTGGTATTTATAGTAATTAAAGCTTTTATCTGGTGTTTTTGCAAATGATCTTGACTGAGGGGCAAGTTTCTGATTACCCAATCAGTGCTAATGACATGCAAATGCGGACGGTCGTGCATAGATGCATTTATCTGTTTGGCAAGTTCAGAACGATCATTTTTGTAGCTTAGTCTAAAAAAACTACTTATTTTTCTCCACTAAGGAAGAAGTTTTAGGCTCTGAGAGTTACAGTTTGTTTTCACAGCATCGAGCTCTTTTATCTTAAAAGATCAAGGAAAATTGGATTCCTCATGATATGACCCCTTTAACAGCACACAGAGTAGAGAGGGGGAGACAGAACAAAATAGTGACAGATTCTGTGGCACGGAAGAACGCATCCCACTTCTAGCATCTGCATCCTAGTCAGTGACTAACCGAAACTGCTAGAGAGTGAAGACTGACAGGTTCACGTGCGAATATGAATAGCTTTGATTTGTCATCCACGCTCCAAGAGGAAAAGGGAAAATGGTTTTAATTAGCATAAAGACAGCAATAATCTCGATCCGCTTGAACATCGCACGCTGTTTAGTGTGTTCATTTATAGTGAATATCATTCTTATAAGTTTCAGCTATAAACACATTATTATTATTACATTTTCAATTGCTTCCTTCCGACTTGAAATCATCCTGGTAAAATAAAGCAGATAAGTGCACACTTCAGCTGGGTCTCATAAAAAGTGAATTGCCCAGGGCTTTTCTCAGGAGCCTCAAACTGCTGGCGCTATAGGAAATAATAATAAAATATATGAGAAGTCTGTAATTTTATTTTAGCAGGTTAGACTCTTCTCTTATCAGTCAATAGATGGCGGGCCTTATTTTCCAAGGGTATGGCTATGTACCGAGTGTCTAGTTGTTCTGATGAAGTGAGGCCCCGGGGCATTATAGGAGGGAGAGTTTGGGACCGACCAGAGCCTTTGATAAACTACATCTGTCCTGAGGCTGGAGGAGAGGTCTGTGTTCAGTCTGTAGGCTTTGCAATTTGAGAGAAAACTGATTAGTAGAGTGTGCTCTTAAACTGCTTCCGGTGTTCGGGAGTGACTAGTTTCAACACTTAAATGCAGCTTATTTGCATAGTTTTTAGTTTTAGTAGTTGTATTCAGCATAAATATATTTCTATTTCAGATCAATACGGGTGCTCCTTAATTGAGATCCTCCTTAAGAGTTTGTAAGTGGTAATTATAACTTGATTCAAGTGATTCATTCAAGGGATATTAGTCAAAATAGATGCATAGGGCAATTTATTTTCTTTTAACCTATTGGCAAAGGAAGCTTTTAAACCCTACTGCAGCAGAATGAAGAGCAACAGATGTGCATTAGGCATAAAACTGATGACGTGTCTCTGTGTTTTAGTTTGATTTTCACTCTTGTGCCGCGCAGAAAGCGACATCCTACTTCCTGCCAGGCTTTAGCAACAGTATACAAATGCACATGCACAATTAAAGCTCAATAATGATCAGCAGCAATTAGTGTTCACCATGATTTATTGAATTGTCATGTCCACCAAAATTCTACATTTCCCAGTGGTAATTATAGATAATGTGGAATTATGTCCATGTCCATTAATCTCATAAATATGATTATTCTGACATCACTTGAAGGCAGCATGAGATTTTCATCAGTTTTGTGCAGAATAAATAGACCTCAGCTGGATTTCCTGTTTTAGTGGAACGTTATTAGTGCATAAATTGTACTTAAAGGGATATTCACACACACAAAAACTGAATTCCTGTAATACTTTCTTTATTCTGTAGAACACAAAATGGTCACACTTTATATTAGGTGGCCTTAACTATTATGTACTTACATTAAAAATAAGTACAATGTACTTAATGTGGTCATATTGCATTGCAAAACACTTTTGCTTCTATTAAGGTGGGATATGGGTAAGGTTAGGGATAGGTTTGGTGGCATGGGTAGGTTTAAGGGTGAGTTAGGGTGTAAGGGATGGGTCAACAGTGGTATTTGCAGAAATTAATTACAAATGCAATTACATATAGGTTTTTAACAAAATATAAGTACAATGTAAAAACATGTATGTACATTGTACCAAATTATTAATTTAAATGTACGTACATAGTAGTTAAGGCCACCTAATGTAAAGTGGGACCCACAAAATAAGATATTTTGAAGAATGTTGGTGACTAAGGGTGTAACGGTATTCCAGGAGCAATCCAGGGGGCGCGCACGATAATGCAACGCTAACCGCCACAAGAAAGAGCAGATCTATACACCAACTCAAAACAAAAACAGTAAGTTCAGATGGCACGCAAGGGCTCGAAGAACTGCCTTCTTGTTTTAAATCAGCAGTATGGGAAAGTTTCGGTTCTAGAGATGCACTGGTCGACTGGCTATAAATCAGAACTGGTTTTTAGTTTTGTTTTGGCTGATGCATTGCGATCATTTCCCAAAATCGAATTAGTGTGGAATTTTTATGAAGTCTGTAAAGAGAAGAAAATACTGTACCAGGCAGATCAAGCTCACTGTTCGCAGTGCTCTAAATATAGGAAATATGTGTTTTTTTTATAAATGTATCTCTGAGAGGAACTGACCATCCTCAGAAATATTTTCTTTTCCTCTTACCTTCATATAATGTTTATAAACGCAGCTGCTTTGTTTACAGTGGTAACTGAGGAAACTCTATATCGCTGCTGTTCCATAAGTGCCACCTGCTGTCAGAAAGTGAATTTGCATTTCATTTCCATTTACAAATTTAAAGTCAGACTATTCTGTTTTGCTACAAGTCTTGAATGAAGTGTCACATCTATGTAGCAATACTGTCTGTTCAAAATAAATGAAAAAATACATTTCCTGTTGTGCAGAACTCATCGAACTGTGACCCCAAAACTGGGGTACGTACCAAACCCTGACTGCGTATATTGCTATTGGTAAACAAACTGTTTCAGTTTCACTTGACTTCGATTGCATTTTTCTGTTCATACGACTAAAGTCAGTGGAAACCGAACTGTTTTGCTACTAGCATATTTCAATTCAAGGGTGGTTTCTTCATTAGGGTGATAGGGGGACGCACCACCAAAGAGCGAAAGGGAGGAATTTTTTTCTTTCACATTCAGTCACAGTTAGGGCTGCAACTAACAATTATTTTGATAATCGATTAGTTGGTCGATTATTTTTTCGATTAATCAATTAATTGGCTTAAATCCCAATTTTTTATTTTATTGACAAAAATCACAATATTCCACGTCCTTCAAACAAACGTGCCAACTGAAGGTTAAGAAAACAGTGCTTAATTTATTAGACCAGCAATCGTAATAAAGAGAAAAGACAAATATCTGAAGAAAAACACTATAAAGCACTATTTTTTTCATAGATAACCGCAATAAATATAGCTTTAGAAATAGCCTACTGATACTAAAAAGCTTATTGCATATTGGAGGACTAACCAATACAGAAAGCTAAAAAATGATTTTGGTAATCACCAATACTGTTAGTTTGGAGCAGCAGTGGCACAAACCTTACATAATTTGTTAAACACCTTACATAAATTAGTTTTATTAAATTTGTTAAGCACTGTATAAAGTCAACAAAGTTTAAATCTCCACATTAAAAATGAAAAGAAAGCCTAATACAGATAATAAAGACGAATAAAAACAAACTCAGTGTTAACCAACAGATGAGAAGGATGTTCTGCAGGAACACGCGTTCACTTTGCTCAAAGTCATGTTTACTGTCATTTCTTTATAAAAAAGGCAGCTATGAAGCGTCTGATATTTATATATCAGATAATTACACGCTGTTATCCCTTTACAGTTCCTACTCTTCATAAATATGTGCACTAAATGTTTTCTTTTAAACCTAAATTTAACATTCAACGGCATATTTCCGCACAATTCATGTTTTTGTGCTGAGTATTAATTGTCTCCCTCTCTGTGTTCCGGCTGTCTGACACATTCAGTTCAGTTCAAGTAGCTTTATTGGCATGACATTTGTTACAGTATTGCCAAAGCATTTTATATACAGAGTATAATAACATCAAGTTAATAAAACAGACAATAAATTAGAGAAAATATATTAAATTAAATACAATAAATAAACATAAAAACAGCAGACAGTATTTCTAATATTGATTATAATAATGACAAATATATAGTGAACAATACTTGAAATTAAATATAAAGAATTAAAGATTTCGTATGGTGTGTGTGTAGATTTAAACTTAACACAGACTGTCAGGATGGACTTTTATGCAAAAATGGAAATGCTTTTGTAAATTTTTGACATTTACAGATAAGGATATGACTGTAAACTGAAAGTTTTCATGCTGAGGATGGAAACGAATCTGTCAAAGCGCCTCACAAGTTGTTTTTTACTCTATTGGCTTAAAGTTTAAAATAAAGAATTCTCATGTTTTGGGCAGCTTGGATCACGTAACTCTCCTGCAGCATCTCATTCTGTTTCCTCTTCTAGACTGTTCTGTCTCTGGAAATATAGTCCAATCATCATCAAGTCATGTTCTGTGTAGTACCGTCCCATTTTTGGTGATTTCTCTCAGACTGAAAATCGCCCCAAGTGTTCTCATAGACTTTCATACAAAGATTTTTTTTTATTTTTTTTTTCAAACTGCAGGCACTGCAATACAATTTCTGTGGGTTCTGGGAGGGCTAGCTCTAACGTGCTTTCGTCATCATTCGTGACCTTAACTTGTGCAGCGATTGGTCAAAACAAACATATCTCTAATAATAAGAAATATGAAGTCAAGACAAGTCTGTATGGGCTGAATAAAGCAAACCAGTATCTTACCAGTGAAGTTTTGATGGATGACGATTGTACTGGAGGTAAAGACGATTACACTCAGTGACATACAGGAATCATACACTATTAGATGCACTATTAGTGTGCAAATAAACAGACTGTCTATGTGTGCTCTCTGATAGCTTTATAAACACATTTCAGTATGCTATGGACAGTGGTGTTTATATTGGTATCACTCTGCACTCACTCTGACAGAGAAACTGGTCACTGGTCACGTTAAGCTGCCTTCAGATCACCACATTAGACAAATTCATATATTTATGTAACGTTAAGGTGACTGGGTTATTGCTCTGTTGGGGTCTCCTTGTGGTCCTGCTTTTGTTTTTGTTTTTTAACTATCTATTTTGGCATTTTTGCCTTTTATTGATTGGACAGTTGTGAGAAAGGAAATTAAGTGAAAGAGAGAGAGGGGGAACGGGATCAGGAAAGGTCTGAATTTGGTACAATTATCTTTATTTAAAATGTTTCAAATCTTAATACTTTTCCTTTTGTTCTATTGGGTTAAATCATTTAGGGATGTATGTTAAATACTGCATGTTGGATGTGGCACCCCACCTAGAAAATTTGCCACCAGCCGCTGTTGTTCCACTGATCAAAAAAAGATAGTTATGCAGTGTTAGAGCTATCCTTTAATTTTCAGTTTTTCAAGCATGTAAAAAAAAGGTTAAAAGACCTGATAGCATTACTTGCATGTAACATTCCTACATGGCGCTTCCTCAGATTATCACAGACAAAACGACACAAATGAGCTAAGTTTCATTAGAGATTCCTGAGTACCATGTAATTATCATGTTCACTAATCATTTTTTGATTATTTCATGCTGACATTAATTTGAAAATATCCCAACAACATGCAACAAATAAACGACTCGGCTAAATTATTCAGTTCATGTAGGAATAATTATTTGGCACTCAAATAGCACTCATGTGGTGATTCGTTTAGCACGGTTTGATCTGCCATCTGAGTCATGTTTTGCTGTAATACAGATGCAAACACACTACAGGTGCTGGATATGACACACACATAATGATATGCTGATGGAGAAGAGATAGAAGTCTTAATGCAAAGCGTAGATGCTGCTTTCAATCGAATCTCTGTCCTGGCCCAGTGGGCTCAGAGAAGCCAAAGGCCATTTAATGGATATACATAATGTGAATGCATGAGGAAAGCATGCATCAGCAAACAGATCCCAATATTGTCTGTGTGATAAAGCCCCCAGAGCCTGAACTCTGACTGTGCTGCCTTCTAGAATATGATTTTGGCTATTCACATTCATTCAGTTATGAAAACTATGCACAGACAAGGGGGTAAAGGCTTATTTAACTTGGAGCATCATGATGACTTTTGCTTTGCTTCTGCTCTAGCTCAGTGTTTCCCAAATGGGGTTCATGAGTTGATGCATGAAGCTAATAATTAATTAAATTGAATGTAAAACTATAACAAAAATGGGTCTGCACTATTTAAATAAAACTGAAATTTCAGTATAATTGATAAATATACTTTTAGATATTTAGATTAAATGTCCTATCGCAGTTCAAATTACAATCAGAATTTACTGAATGACAGGGGTTTTCAACCCGGTTCATGGAGACCACATTACTGCACATTTTATTGTCTCCTGTCTCTCACGTACCTTTACTGTAAAGGGATAGTTCACCCAAAATTAAAATTCTGTCATGAATTACCAAACCCATAAGATCAAAGACAAATTAAGATATTGACAATGTAAGGAGTAATAGTCCATGTGACATAAATTAAATATTTTATTTATTTACTTGCGTGCCATGTTGCAATTCACCTCAGAACACCATGTGCATGCAAATGTGATGTTAAATTATTAAAATATTCAAGCATTTTTTTACATCTATGGGGTTTGGCTGACAAAAAAAGGAAAATAAAATTTCTTAGTACTTCATTCTGATGGCACCCATTCACTGCAGGGGATCCATTGGGGAGCAAGTGATGTAATTCACAATTTCTACACATCTGTTCTGATAAAATAAGCTCATTTATATCTCAGATGGCCTGAGGATGACAGAACTTTAAGCAAATGTTTATTTTTGGGTGAACTATTCCTTTAAGAGTGTGCATGTTAATACAATCTTTGATTTTTCTCCAGGTTACAGGGTTACTTCAGTAGGTTGCGACAAGTAACTGTCTTTATGAGTGAGTCAGTAAATCATTCATTTAGTTGATTCTATACATTGATTTATTACAAATCCCAGTGATTCATTTACTTATCTGATCTTTCGTTTTGACTTTGTGTCTGGTTTTCGTGTTTATGGCACTTCTGGCCCATAAACAAGTGAACCCATTTCCTCCATCATAGTTTCTTTTACCATACAGTTGAGGCAAAAGTTTTCAGAATCTGCTAAATGTTAATCATTTTACCAAAATAAGAGGGATCATACAAAATGCATGTTATTGTTTATTTAGTACTGTCCTGAATACGATATTTCACATAAAATATATTCACATACAATCCACAAGAGAAAATAATAGTTGAATTTATAAAAGAAAACCCTGCTCAAAATTTAACTGCCCCTTGATTTCTTAATACTGTGTTCTTACCTTGTTGATCCACAGCCATTTTTGTTTGTTGTTTGTTTGTTTGTTTGTTTAGTGATAGTTGTTAATGAGTCCCTTGTTTGTCCTAAGCAGTTAAATTGCCTGCTGTTCTTCATCCTTCAGAAATCTTTCAGGTCCCACAATTATTTGGTTTTCCAGCATTTTTGTGTATTTGAACCTTTTCCAACAATGACTGTATGCTTTTGAGATCCATCTTTTCACACTGAGGACAACTGAGGGACTCGTATGAAACTATTACAGAAGGTTTAAACACTCACTGATGCTTCAGGAGGAAAAAAACATGCATTAAGAGCCAGGGGGTGAAAACATTTGAACAGAATGGAGATGCGTACATTTTGAGGCTACAGAAGTTACATATTTCCCAGAAGACAAAATAAGTTAAATTTACCCTGATTTTCAAATTCAGAAAGTTTTCACCCCCAGCTCTTAATGCATAGTTTTTTTTTTCTTTCTAAAGCATCAGTGAGTGTTTGAACCTTCTGTAATAGTTGCATATGAGTCCCTCAGATGTCCTCAGTGTGAAAATATGCTTCTCAAAATCATACAGTCATTGTTGGAAAGGGTTCAAATAGACGAAAAAGCTGGAAAACCAAAGAATTTGTGGGACCTGAAGGATTTTTCTGAAGAACAGCAGGCAGTTTAATTGTTCAGTACCTACAAGGGACTTATGAACGACTAAAAAAACAACACAGCTGTGGATAATTCATGTAAGAACACAGTATTAAGAATATATGAACAGGGATGTTTTTAATGAATTCAACTCTTATTTTTACTTGTGTACTGTATATGAACATCCTTTATGTGAAATATCTTATTCAGGTCAGTACTAAATACACAATAACATGCATTTTGTGTGATTCCTCTCATTTCGGTAAAATGATTAACATTTTGCAGATTCTCTATTTATTAAGCCAGAAGGTAGTGTTTGATTACATGCACATCCAGCAAGATCACATGCTTTCTGTCCTTCTTTTATTTCGCTATCTGTGTACAATCACGTGGTTGTTTGTTTTAAAGCATATTGCTTTAAATTGTTTATGTACGGACATTTTTTGTTCACACTGTATACTACAATTCGTGTTGCCACACCATTTGATACCCGTGGCAAAATTTGAGATATTGTATATTAGCACTGTTGATGTTTTGAATACACAGTGTGTTAAGTATAAAGTTCTGCATATTACACATTGGTTGAACTCCTTTCTCTCTCTTAGGACGTGCTTATATGATTTTTAGATGCGATGATGCAGTAGATGTTGATGCGGAGTACGTAATGAGTCCATCAGGAGGTGGAGAGCTGGAGCTGGAAGCGGCTGTTAACGCACACACGCGCGCTCCCGTGTCAAATCGGGACAGTCTCGCTCCATGATTAAACAGGCATCACTGTTTGCTCGGATATGACAGGAAACATGTCATTACTCTGTGGATGTGCAGTGGATTTTTTTGAAGAGGATGTCGGATGTGCACCCACCACAACAGAGCTGTCTCGTCAGGAAAAAAAGTGCCAATTATATGATTAAAGCTGTCTGTACCACTGACCTTTCTGCATTAGCTCCGTTTGCTATTACACTCAATCAAGAAAGGTCAGCCGCAAACGTGGATCCAATTTAAAAACAACTGTTTTGTTCTGACCCAAGGAAAATGCGTTATGCATTTATATGTGCTCGCTCTGACCGAAGTGAGTTTGCGTTGTGACATTTGCTGACCTTGACAGAAAAGCAGTTTGGTGTATTTTGCGATTGAGGCACGGCTAGTAGGAGCCATGTTTTTATATTGTCACTATTTGACCTTGTCAAGGAAGAATAAAGATGACAAGTGTTGCAGAGTTGCTGCTGCCCATTACTATCCATAATGCTCTACTTAACCTCTGCACACCAGATCCACACTGATCGATAATGAAAGTGGTTGGCATTATGAATTCATTGTTGGGCATCTCTCAGTGGCCTTTGTTTTAATAGTGTAATCTTTCATTTGGCCAATGTACTACTCAAAACATAGTTGTATATCTCTTTATGAAAGTGACAACAGACAAATTCAAGCCACAAATAACTGTTGGAAAACAAAAATACAGTCTATTAATTCCACGCTTTTTATTGTTTTAATTTTGCTTAAGATAACGGAGAAAAAAACTCAGTGTGTTGTTACTCTTCTGTATTTGTTCTTCTAGATTCTTAAAAAATAATTATGACAAATTGAAAGAACATGGTTGAGAAATTGCTCACTGTGATCTCAAAAGTAGATTGATGAGTTTTACTTTGATAGTTTATATACAGTCTACAAATGTATTACTCTCAGTATGTTGAAAGAATGGAGCTTGTTATATTGATGAGCTTTCTGAGCTGTATAAATTTAACAATGAGCAATTGGACTAGAGTTGGGAAAACTACAGTACATCGTTGTAGCTTAATTATATTTTGATTGAATTTTGTTGAGAGACAAATATCTGTTTACGTTCTTTGCTCACGTAATTTACAGCTAAATCATTGTTTAGACAAATACACAGATTTTTTTTTTTTTCAATGGTTTATGTTGTTGCGATGAGACGAAATGAAACCAAATTTCTCACAATTAGTCTTTCAGATTTTGTAAAGGCTTTATAATGGATGTACACACAGTACACACTCCAGCTGTGGTGTAGTGAATGAACCATCAACGTTATTAAGTGATGAGTTCAGTTGGTTTTTGGAGGAGGTGGATAAATGAGAGCGACAGAGAGCTAGAGGAACGCTGCTGCGTGGAAAATGTGAATAGGGAGACACTCAGTGGTGAAGATCTGATCATCACTCAGATTCAAGCTGGATTGACATAGGGGAAAAAGCTTTTAGCCTTTGTATCATTTGTAATCTAACTTAAATTTACAATTAAAAAGAGTAAAAACAGCAACAACAATACTACTAATAATAATCTTAAAATATATATTAATAATAATGATAACAACAACAATAATTTGTTTCCTTTGTAATATTAAAGGGTTAGTTCACCCAAAAATGAAAAATCCTGTTAAAGGAGTAGTTCATTTTCAGAACTAAAATTTACAGACAATGTATTCACCCCCTTGTCATCCAAGATGTTCATGTCTTTCTTTCTTCAGTCATAAAAAATAATGTTTTTTCCTGAGCTAGACAAGATTAGCATAAATTGTAATATTTTTTAGAAAATAACCCATCGTTTTGCTAGATAAGACCCTTCTTTTCTCGGCTCGTTTAGAGCCCTTGAAACTGCATTTTGGAAACTCACAACCCGGACTTCTATACTGTCCTCCAAAGGCAAAATGCAGTAACTACGCCAACACTGAAACTGAGAAAAATGCCTTTAAAGTTTTTACGCCAACTAGTCAAACATGTTGACACTCTTGTTTCTCTGAAACACTTTCGTTTCTCTGGGACAAAATTGAACCAGGAGACTTTGCCACAAGACAAAACAGTTGTCACAAAGTCATTTTAAGCCTTAACTCAATTTTGACCAAATGCGTAGTTACTGCGCTTTGCCTTTGGAGGGCAGTATAGTGCAAACTCAGGGGCACTATAGAAGTCCATTATATGGAGAGAAATCCTGAAATGTTTTACTCAAAAAACTGAATTTCCTTACGACTGAAGAAAGGAAGACATGAACATCTTGGATGACAAGGGGGTGAGTACATTATCTTTAAATTTTTGTTCTGAAACTATTCCTTTAATTGAACTATCCCTCCAGGTTGCTAGGTTTCAGCAGTCAAAGTTTCCCAATAGCTGCTGTTTAAAAAAAAAAAAAAAGAAACAAAATCAATGTCAGACAAACAGATAAAACTTGGAATAATGTTAAGATTTATTCAGTTTATTCAGCTTTTCTATCTTTGTCTATCTAGTGTTTTGCAGGCTAGACTGCAACCTTTGCACAATTAATGTTATGCCTAACAAACGTGAACTATTGACTCTGCCACAGCTCAGAAACAAGATGTGTAATTTATGAAAGACATCTGCACATCGAATACAAAACTCACTTTTACATGTTGCTTGAACATTACATTAATGTTGGCAGTTTGTGATAAAAATCCACCCAGTGGCATTTTTTAATCTTTAAAAGTAATAACCCCTTTTTAAAATCAAGTCATTCTCAGCTGCTTGTCAGTATGATGACACACCAACAGAGGCTGTTCCCACGATAGTTGATTGACATGAGCGCTTTACCATAGACCCGCCCTCACCGAGCTGAAACAGTCTGACTCCGAATACTATTGTGTGACTCAGGTGCAGGGGAAGACAAGAATGTCTCTGACTGAGTGATTGAGGTGTTCTGTTGTTGGATGTAATAATGAACATAGCAGTAGTCATTTACACCCGACATCTGAGCCGTTGAAGATGCAGAGGATTAACGTTACTTTCGTTTTTGAAAGGAAAGCGCCGATCCCGATCTACATATGCGTCTATGTAAGTGCGAATCATTCATGATGCAATTTCACCCACAGCAGAAATGAGTATTAGGGTTTTTTATGCATCTTTGCAAATGGCCTTTCTTAATAATGTGTTGGTTAGTGACACATTATTAAGACATGTGTCACTAATCGTGGCTAAACGCAGCTAAATGCGGCTAAAGTAAACATTACGGCTCTTCATCCCACGGCAGAGAGGGGCGGGGCATTTAAAGGAACATGCAATAGAATAGCTCACTCTAAAAGGGGCTGATTTTGACATGGTAAAAAGAGTGTTTTTTACACTGCCATTGAGAAATTATTACCAAAGTATGTTATAGACTTATCAGACCCTAAAGAATCATATCAACTTGTGGAAAATGGCCATCAGATGACCCCTTTAATAATGAATCTGGGTCAACAAATGTTCTAGATTTACTTGGGCAACTGACTCTTTAAAAAAAACGTTGTGTTCTTAAAGACCTTAAAGTTGTTCTTAAAGTTGTGTTGTTTAAAGCCATCCGTTCAGTCACCTATCTAACATTTTACATGAACATGATAGTTTGAGTCTCACTAATGTGTGTAATTTCAGACTTTCAGGCTTGTGTGTATCTTGTTTAGCCATTCTAAGACATTTAGTAATCACTTAGGTTAGCATCTGCTGGTGGATACCATAACTACACTATCATATATTGACAGCCATTCAAATGTATACGCTTTTAAAAATAAAGGTTCGAAAAGGGTGTTTTTGCAGTGATGCCATAAAAGAACCATTTTTGGTTCCCCAAAGAACTTTTTAGTGACCAGTTCTTAAAAGAACCATGAGAGAACAAAAGAACCTTTTCCCACTATTCAATTCAATTCAAGTTTATTTGTATAGCGCATTTCACAATACAAATCGTTGCAAAGCAGCTGTACAAAAATGTAGGTTACTACAATATATTTAGTATCTTACTAGTGGTGACTACTGTATGTCAAGTCAATGTACATATGGTATAGATGTATGTTAAAATCAGTAATGGTGTAATCAAACAGATGATGAACACTAATAGTAATGATTATGTGTTGCAATCAAACTTGTAGCAGAATTGTGTAGTGCTGTATGTTGTTTCAAGGCTGGCATCATCAGAGGTCCTCAGAGGAGTTGACATCATTTCTTCTCGGGTATTCTAAATACAGACTTAATCTTGTGTAATTCTAAGAACTTAGGCAGAAACAGAGAAACAAATAGAGAAATAATTAGCGTAGCTGTTGTTCCAACCAAGCAAAAATGGTGTTTTAGCCCAAGCTGAAGAATGTTGATGTGCATTTGATCAGATGTAACTAAAGTAGAAGGTTATGAGATACATTATGTGAATACTTGGCTAAAGAGATGAGTCTTTAATCTAGATTTAAACTTAGAGAGTGTGTCTGAACCCCGAACGTTATCAGGAAGGCTATTCCAGAGTTTGGGAGCCAAATGTGAAAAGGCTCTCCCTCCTTTAGTGGACTTTGCTATCCTAGGTACTACCAAAAGTCCAGAGTTTTGTGACCTTAGGGAGCGTGAGGGATTGTAGCATGGCAGGAGACTAGTTAGGTATGCAGGAGCTAAACCATTTAGGGCCTTATAGGTAAAAAGTAATATAATGTAATATTTTGTAAGTGATACGGAACCTAATAGGTAGCCAGTGCAGAGACTGTAAAATTGGGGTAATATGATCATATTTTCTTGACCTGGTAAGGACTCTAGCAGCTGCATTTTGGACTACCTGTAGCTTATTTATTGAAGAAGCCGGACAACCACCTAGTAGTGCATTACAATAGTCCAGTCTAGATGTCATGAATGCATGAACTAACTTTTCTGCATCAGAAACAGGTAACATGTTCCGTAGCTTGGCAGTGTTTCTAAGATGGAAGAATGCTGTTTTTGTAACATGAGAAATATGATTTTGAGGGGTAGGGGAAAGAAAATAAAGTTTGTACAGTACAAAAACTATTGCATCTATGTAATGTCCCTATAAAACATAGAAACCCAGTGTGTGTGTGTGTGTGTGTGTGTGTGTGTGTGTGTGTGTGTGTGTGTGTGTGTGTGTGTTGGTTTTTGTGGTTTACAAGGACTTTTGACCTGAATACGCACCAGCATTACAGGGACATTTGGGTTTATGAGGACAGGGACCATGTCCTTATAATTCCGGCAATGTAGAAGTTATTTTCTAAGTCCCAGGAACTCCCTCTCAAATTTTGGCGCCATGTCCTAATATACCACAAAACCCTGAAATCTTACTATACACTGTGTATCTCTGAACTCGAGAGTGCGCCCCTGTAGCTGGGACCCGGTACAACACCTGCGTCATCAAAAATTTGCATATTACACGCAAGTGTAAGTTTTGAGGCCGCTGATTGGCTAGATCGGTAATCTGGGCGGGAAATCGTGATAACAAGATGGCGTCAAAGGGCGTGGCTTCAGTCCGTATCTAATAACAAGTTCATGCAATTTGCAATATTATTTCAACATTAACAATAATTTATCAATTGTAAATTAAATATATGAACGGATAGCGAACATATAAGCAAACCTTTATCATAATTATATATTAAATACATATTAGTATTAGTTTTTATATTTAGAGTACTTTTACAATTCCGTTTATATTATAATCTCGTGGACTGGAGGTCAATTTCCTGTTTGGACCGGATGAAGTGAAGACGTCCGTGCTGTGTAACTTACCTGCTAGATTGAAGCGACTGTAATGTGAAAGGTAAGTTATACTGTTGTTTAATCGAATTTTTAAAAAGTTTATGGCTCACGTTGGCATGTTTGTGCATGTTTTGTAAGCGCATCAGAGCTCGTTTTACAGTCTTAAAGCAGCTAGCGTGTGATGCTAACGGTGCTAGCGAATTTCTACTGATTGAATACAGTCAGACGAGAATCGTCGATTTTTGTCACCTTTAACTTGCTTTTATTTGCATTATAGTTTTAACTGTATTGCAAAATAGCATAGCTGTAATAATAATCAGCTGGGTTTAAAGAGATTAATAAAAAAAGAGATCCTGAATAGTAACTTGCACGAATCAGTCAAAAGTTTTTGAACAGTACGTTTTTTTTTTGTTTATGTCTCTTCTGCTCACCAAGCCTGTATTTATTTGATCCAAAGTATTTCGTATTATTTAAAGTAAGTATTTATGTAAATATTTAAAAATGTAATTGGTTCCTGTGATCAAAGCTGAATTTTCACCACCATTACTCATGATCCTTCAGAAATCATAAACTTTAGAAATGTCTTTATCATCTCCTTTGATTAATTTAAAGCCTCCTTGTTAAATAAAAGTATTAATTCATGTAATCTCCCTGAAATGCTGATGAAATAAAATTAAATGCTGATCTTTGGATCTTTCTTTTTGGCAAAGACTTCTGAAAAAAAAAAAATCAAATCAAAGCAAATCAGCATATTAGAATGATTTCTGAAGGATCATGTGACACTGAAGACTGAAGTAATGATGCTGAAAATTCAGCTTTGATCACAACAAATCAATCAATTCAATCCATTTAAAATGTATTGAAACTGAAAATAGTTATTTAAAAAGTAACTACATCTCAAAATGTTACTGATTTTGCTGTACTTTGGTTCAAAGAAATGCAGGTTTGTTGAGTAAAAAAATTCTTTAAAAAATACATTTTTTTTTTTTGTTCAAAAACTTTTGACAGGTAGTGTATATTTTGTCCCAGTCGAACTGTCAGTCTTAATGTGAAAACAATATTACTCAATCATTTCAAATGAATGCAGTGGTCAGTATTGTTGAGGGTATTTTTCTATAAAAGCAGACACATCAAAAAATGACGGAGGTGAAAAGAAGGAGAAGAAAACTTAAGCCACTGGAGGAGGCCAAACTGTTTGTAAATCTGAAGAAGGACAAACATGGGCTTGAGGGCCAATTTATCAGTGATTTTAAAGGTGAGTTAAATGTTCTGATTGATTATAGTTATAGCGTTAGATCACTTAAAATGGGTGTCCTCCAGTAATATGACCACTACACAAAATGCAATTCACCAAGACAGATTCCCATTCTCTAATGGTACCATTCTTCCATGGTATTCCATGCTGTTGATGCCAGTGGGGACCAGCACTTAATGGGGAGTAAATCATAAAATAATTTTCATTTTTGGGTGAACAATTCCTTTAAAGAACAGATTTCAGAATTGCTTAGAAACAAATGTGAACATAGACTGACACTAAATTCTGTTTAAGTGCACAGATGAGTGAATCATAATCACCTACAGGACAGCTAACGCAAGCACTATGGCACCATAGTCTCTCTTATGCACAGAAATGTTTGAACTAGTTATTACTGAGATATTGAGTTACCTATGTCCCGGTAATAACTAGTGTCCTCATAAACCAGGCTTTTGTCAAACTAACACAACACACTGAGATTCTTCAGTCAGATATCAAGAATATGTCCTGATGGTCCTCATAAAACAGGTGTCCTCATAACACAGGTGTAAAGCTTCACACAAACTGACGTACTGTAATGAACACACATGTAATGCAGAAGACATTCATTCTGTTTAAGTGCACAGATGAGTGAGTCATAATCACCTGCAGGACAGCTAACACAAGCACTATGTCACCATAGTCTCTCTTATGCACAGAAATGTTTGAACTAGTTATTACTGAGATATTGAGTTACCTATGTCCCGGTAATAACTAGTGTCCTCATAAACCAGGCTTTTGTCAAACTAACACAACACACTGAGATTCTTCAGTCAGATATCAAGAATATGTCCTGATGGTCCTCATAAAACAGGTGTCCTCATAACACAGGTGTAACGCTTCACACAAACTGACGTACTGTAATGAACACACATGTAATGCATAAAATGACATTAACATTACATTGGGTAATATTTAAATATTGATTTGTAAAATATCGTGGTTTTATTTGTGTATTGTTATGTTAAAATAAAACCAAGGTTATGAATTGATTATAGTTGACCACTACACAAAATGCGATTCACCAAGACAGATTTCCATTCTCTACTGACTTCCATGGTATTTATTTCCATGCCTTGGGTGTCGGTGGGGACCAGCACTTAATGGGGAGTAAATCATAACAGAATTTTCATTTTTGGGTGAACTATTGCTTTAAAGTGACTTGTTTAATACAGCTGTCTCTGGTTTATTATGTGTTATTCTCAGTGATGATTTCTGTACATTTCTGTTGTTGTTTAGGCAGGGGTGTGTTCAGCTGCACTGAGTTTGATAAGGGTGATTTCCTGCTGGAATACAGAGGTGACCTAATAAGCAAGGAGGAGTGTGAGCGGAGGCAGAGGATCTATCATGACGCCCTGAAAGTTTTCTTATTTGAGTTTCGATTCAATGGAAAACTTCTCTGGTATGTACAAGTGTATTTTAAATTATATCACATGACTGAAAATGTGACAGTTGACATTTCAATAGTTATTTACTGCATAATATAGCTGATGTTTTGCTGTAATTATCAGTTATGTGTTCTCAAAGATTGATGGTTATTAAATGGTAGATCTCAAAGAGTGATGTTTTCAGATTCTAGGTTTTCAATACTGTTTATATCTGTCATTTGTTTAGTGTTGATGCAGCCCGAGATGACTGTTCCCTTGGGCGACTCGTCAATGATGAACACGTTAATCCGAACAGTAGGATGAAGACCATCCGCGTGGATGGTAGACCTCACCTCTGCTTATTTGCTTTGAGGAACATCTATCCTGGTGAAGAAATCACTTATGATTATGGTGATTCAGAGTGGCCATGGCGATGCACGGTATGAAAACCTTTACAATAACTAATTATTAAATAATTATTTAGTGGATTATATTAAAGGTTGAAAGTATTAATAGTCACCCATTGTTAAATTGATGACTTTTTATGTATTCATTACATTATGTCAGTTCGTGTGAAGATTTACACCTGTGTTGTGAGGACACCTGTTTTATGAGGACCATATTCTTGATGTTGGACTTGACTGAAGAATCTCAGTGTGTTGTGTTATTTTGACAAAAGCCTGGTTTATGAGGACATTAGTTATTACCTGGACGATGGGCTGCATCTATATAAAATTTGGGATTATTTACATCTCACTGTGGTCAATATGATATTGAGAAAACAGCAGTTCTCTAAATTGGTAAAAAGTAGGTCCCCCTTGGTTCCAATTTGCTTTCATTAAATAATATTAAAACTATATAAAAAACGTAACTTTATAATATATCTATGCCACATAATTTTTTTTATTTGCTTTCTCCAAGATTGCATAATTTCTATTCACTAGATCAGGGATGGGGAACATTGGTCCTGGAGGGCCAGTGTCCCTTCAGAGTTTAGCTCACACCCTAATCAAACATGCCTGAACCAGCTAATCAAGGTCTTCAGGATACAGGTTGGTATTTTTTTGGAGAGTCTTTTTAAACTGCATTGACACTGGCCCTGCAGGATAAAGGTTCCCAACACCTGCACTAGATGATAGAATCTGTGTCTGACCAACCTAAAGAAACGGGTGTCTGAGAAGATGAATAAATGAGAAGACTGAGATATTGAGTTGCCTCTGTCCCAGTAATAACTAGTGTCCTCATAAACCAGGCTTTTGTCAAACTAACACAACACACCGAGAATCTTCAGTCAAGCACCACATCAATGATGGTCCTCATAAAACGGGTGTCCTCATAACACAGGTGTAAAGCTTCACACAAACTGACGTACTGTAATGAATACAAATGTAATGCATAAAATGACATCAACATTACATTGGGTAATATTTAAATATTGATTTGAAAAATAAATATTGTGCTTTTATGTTATCATGTTAAAATAAAAGCAAGGTTATGAAGTCATTTTAAATCATTATTTCATTGCATTAACAACTGTCCGTCTACATTTATTCCTTGGATATATTTCTCACATTCTGTTGAATTGATGTTGTTCTGTAGCTCTTAGAGAAAGTGTTTCTGTATGTAAAGTTTTTTTCAAATTTTCAGATAACTCCTAATACCCAGCTGTCCTCAGACACCAATGATTGTGGTGCGGTTGCTGTGGGACTAGATGAGGTAAATGCAGTTGTGCTGAAAGAGAATGATCATATGAAGAAAAAGACATGTTTGTGAGATCTAGGGTGTTAAACCAATGATACAAATGTCCAATTTTGTTTCCTAGACTCGTAATGAGGTTGATCCACCCACTCTTGAAATGAACAATCTATCCCAGTCTGAAGTGCGAGACGTAGAGAAGGTAATGTTTTTCTTTCTTTTTCTTTCAATTTAAGAATTCAGTTGTCAGCTGTCAGTGGTCCTTCAGTGTTAATGAACTCCATTATTTGTACAGCTACTGAAGGACTGGAAAAGGATAGTTTCCAAATCCTTTGTCTTTAAAAGAATGTTTGTTTTTCTTTTAATTTCAGGAGACTCCTGAGAGGGACCAATTATCATTAGAGAATCAAGACCAAGTTGAGAAGGATATGGTAAAGGTAATAAAGAGCATTGCATAATTTTAGGAAATGTTAGTTTGGTATAGTAAGAAACATCTCCACATGACCCTTTCTTCTTTCATTATGTTTTCAGATCTCACCTGCCAAAGAACTTGTTTTAAATGAGGAACAGGGCTTTTGTGCACCCACTGAAGCAGTTGAGGAGGTATTCACATATTTTGATTGAATTATTTACACTATTTCCTATTAATTGCCTATATTCTGGTGACCTGCCCTTTTTATAATGAACCAAAATTATTTTACACTTCTCCAAAAAAATCTTTGATATTGTGTTTATGTCTTTGCCCAATACTTTGGCAAAAAGAAAACTGCAATTCAATTAAATATACAGGGTTTAGACAATGAAACTAAAAAGACCCAATCTTAGACCTTAATGGTGTTGAGCCTCCTTTTGCGGCCAATACAGCATCATTTTATCTTGTGAATAACAAATACACGTTCTGCACAGTAGCCAGAGGGATTTTGAGCTGTTTTAACCATTGGGTGTACATAGTCAAACTTCACACACTGCTCTTACTGGTGGAATGTGCAATCAGTGAAGACTGGCCAGCAGGCTGCATAAATATAGCCATGAAACCTCCAACACTATATTGGCCAGTGTTTCAGTTTCGTTGTCCAACCTGTGTCTGGTTGCATGTTTCAGGAAACATAATAGTAATAATAACAGTCCTGGTACAAGTGAATGCAAATATTTTTTACTCAGTTTGGACACTAAAGTTGTTTTAATTGTTCTAAGTGTATGTAAAGTGTTTTTCTAATTTTCAGATAACTTCTAATACCCAGCTGTCATCAGACACCAATGATTGTGGTGCGGTTGCTGTGGGACTAGATGAGGTAAATGACGTTGTGCTGCAAGAGAATGATCATATGAAGCAAAGACGTGTTTGTGAGATCTAGGCTGTTAACATATTTAAACCAATGATACAAATGTCTAATTTTATGTTTCATAGACTCTTAAAGAAGTTGAACCACCCACTCTTGAACTGAACACTCAGTCCCAGTCTGAGGTGCGAGACGTAGATATTACATTTATTTCTTGCCATAATTATTGATACTTAATGGTTAAAAATATCTTGTTCATAAAAGGACCATTTCCAAATCCTTTAACATAATGTTTGTTTTTCTTTTAATTTCAGGAAACTCCAGAGAGGGACCAATTATCCTTGGTGAGTCAAGACTGTGTTGAGAAGGATATGGTGAAGGTAATAAAAAGAGCATTGCATAATTTTACAAAATGTTTGGTGTACTAAGAGATCTTCTCTGCATGAACTTTGCTGTTTTCATTATGTTTTCAGATCTCACCTGCCAAAGAACTTGTTTTAAATGAGGAACAGGGCTTTTGTGCACCCACTGAAGCAGTCGAGGAGGTATTCACATATTTTGATTGGTTAAATTATTTACACTGTGGCAGGTTAACAGAATATAGGTAAATAATAGGAAACAGTCTAATTCATCTGCCACAGTTTTATAATGAACCAAAAATATTTGATACTTTTCCCCAAAAAAGTAGTGTCTTTGATATTGTCTTATAGTGTCTTTGCCCATTTGTTTTTGCAAAAAAAAAAAAAAAAACTGCAATTCAATTAAATACGTAGGTTGCATGTTTCACAAGAATAATAATAATTAAAGTCAAAGTAAAAGTGAATGCACATGGTTTTTTTACTCGGTTTGGACGCAAAAAATATCTGGGGCTCTTTGTTTTGCTCTCATAGTACAATTTCTTCTGATGTGCATGACCCCTCTAAATTGATAATGCAATGCAGCTGGATTTGCTGTTGTATGAACAGACTTTTACTTAAGAACTTGCCTTGGCAGAGGTGAGCAGATGTATTTAAGAGTTAAGGAAAATATAAAATATGCGTCCTCTCAAATGAGTCCAATTGACAGTTTTAGCACTTGTCTAAAAAGACACCTTTATCTCAGTAATGCTAAGGAACTGTACTAATTATTATTCATAAAGATATTACATTTTACATTTTTTTTTTTCTTCACAGGTCTGCAAACATGAGGTTGTCACTTCGGCAATATCATGCATGGACAAATGTTCAAAATGTGTGGGACCTATCGCAGCAATGAAGTGGTTTGGACTGAAATGTAAATGTTAGTATGGTGTCTTGTTTATTATGCAACAATACATGTCAGTTCATTTTAGTGTCATTCACCTTTATGTTATGAATTCAGCTAAAAATTGTGTAACTGTGGAAGTAGCTGATTATCAGACCATTGTTTATGTCAGTTGTGTAGAACCATCACGATAATAGGGGTGTAACAAATTTTTCACTTAAGTTTGGCCATATAATCTGACAATAACAGACATTACATTTCTCTTATAGTGTGCTCCTGTTTCTGGCACAAGTCCTGCTATTCAAAGCTTCATGAATGGAATAGAAAACCGTCATTACAGGTAAGAAAATAATTCATTCTATCCACCTTATTTTTCAGCATAGAAGAAAGCTCACAGTCTTCTGTGAATGTGCAAGAATTTGTGTTCTTTACCCGCTGTATGGAAATAACAAGAATAGCGACGTGCTGTAAACGTTAAAACTGTTTGCGCTTCAAACCAGTGTGTTCATAATTCGGTAAGACACAAATTTGCAATATCAAGCAGCAAAAATTTAACTATATTTAGTTGCATTTTTGTGCATCTAAATATAGCTGGCAGCAAGTGACACTGGAAGCCAGGCACATTCAATTTACAAATGGCCACGGCCAGTCTTACAGGAAAAATATGGTTGATATGTTTGCTCATTATTTTTTGCTCTTTAAGAATTGCCAATACTGTAAATTAATCATAAATATTTTGACAATAGGAAGTAAGTTCAGAGGAAGACGAGCTGTCAGATGAGGAATACATACCGCAGTCTGAATCAGAAAATCAGTCAGACAGTTCAGATGAATTGACAACAAAACCAAGACCAAGCTATGGTCAAAATAAGCAGCTCTCACATACACAGGAAGCTGGATCCTCTAAGATAAGTGAAGGAAAAGGAGTCTTAAAGGCCAGAGAAGAATGTATGTATGAAGAGTCTGACTTACTTTGCCAAGAGGAGCAGTTGACTGATGTTGAGACAGACAGCGAATCAGATAGTTATGGTGAATGCCACAATCCCAGAAAGCAAGGCTCAAACGAATGCAGGTCAGCAGATGTGCTTATGTCATCACCCCAATCACACAAGGAACAAGACAGTAGTGAGAAGCATTTTAATACTAAAAGGGCAGCAGTGTTGAGAGAAGAATTGAGGGAAAGCAGTGTGGCTGAAGAAGATCAGTGTGTGCAGTCAGCAAAAATCTCATGTTCAGCAAATAGTAAGAACTATTGTTACATCTGCGGTAAACCTCAGACCAAGTTGGCACGCCATTTGAAAACTCATAAGGGTGAAGTTGAAGTTGCGCAGGCTTTGTCACTTCCAGTGCACTCGAAAGAACGTAAAGCACTGCTCCAAAAACTCAGAAACAAGGGCAACTATCAGCATAACACAGATGTTTTACAGTATGGAGAGGGGGCTCTTAAAATGAAAAGGGCACCAAAAAGAGAATGTGATGCAAAGCAGTTTGTGCATTGCATGTACTGCAAAGGGATGTTTGTGCGGCGAGATCTATGGCGTCATTTGAAAAGATGTCCCTCAAAACCTGCCACAGACAGTGAAAACCAAGGGAGGACAAGAGTTTTGGGTTTGGCAACTATGGCAGAGTCTTCGTTCAGTCAGCACATATCTCAAGGAGTTTGGAAAATCTTGGGTGTGATGAAGCAGGACGAAATTTCCGCTGTTGTCAAAAATGACCTGAGCATTCTTCAGCTTGCACAATCATTCTTTAACAAACATGGACATGATCCTAGCAAATTTGAGTATATTCGACAAAAACTTCGTGAAATTGGAAGACTGTTGTTGACATTGCGTAGAGAGTTTTCGATATACAGTCTTGAAGAAGCTGTGAAGCCTGCCAATTTTCATACACTCATTCAAGCCGTCCAGAGGGTGTCTGGCTATGATGGTGACAGTCACTGCTACCAAACCCCAAGTCTCGCTCTGAAACTGGGGCATTCACTGAACAAGATTTGCGAAATCATTCACTGCCGAGCACTGATGTCTGAAGACAAGGAACTGATTGCATCAACAGAGTCCTTCAAAAAACTATACACCTCAAAGTGGTCTGAGATGATTTCCCACACTGCTTTGGTCACACTGAATGAAGCCAAATTTAATAAGCCATCAACGCTGCCCTTTACCAAGGATGTACAGTGCCTTCATCAGTTCCTTGAGAAGACTGCATACACGGCATTTCACAAACTAAAAGAGACACCGTCTCATCAAAACTACGCAGAACTGGCCAAAGCAACTCTTGCCAGAATCATTGTCTTTAACCGTAGACGCGCAGGGGAGGTCTCTAAAATGCCACTGAAGGGCTTCAATGAAAGGGACGGCACTTCTCTCCATGATGATGTTGCTATGGGCCTGAGCAAATTTGAACAGAAACTCTGCAGCCATTTTAGTCGTGTTGAGATCAGGGGGAAAAGGGGAAGAAAGGTTGCAGTTCTTCTCTCGCCTGATATGGTCGATGCCCTGACGCTGCTAGTCAGCAAGAGAAGTGAATGTGGAGTGCTGGACACTAATGCTTTCTTGTTTGCAAGACCTAACTGCCAGAGTCACTACAGAGGCCAGGACTCCCTCAGAGTGTATGCAAGTGAATGTGGAGCTCAGAATCCACAATTTCTAAGATCAACTCACCTACGGAAGCATGTGGCTACTCTCTCACAAATCCTGAACTTAAAGAACAACGAACTAGACCAAGTTGCCGATTTCTTAGGGCATGACATCCGTGTACACCGTGACTATTATAGGCTACCAGAAGCCACTACTCAACTGGCTAAAATATCTAAGTTACTCCTAGCCATGGAAAAGGGACGTCTGCCTGATCTTCAGGGCAAATCACTTGATGATATTGAAGTTGAAGGTATGTCCATCCTAGAGTAGGCAGTACAGTGTAGATCTTTGAACACTCAAAGGGACATTTAAAGAAACTCTAATATGATCACTGTAGGACGTAATGTAATTTGTCAGGTTTCATAAATGGCATGGTTATGTTGTTCGATTTCTCAGTACATGTGTACATGTTTCTCATGTTCTAAAACTTTTCACATTTTTACTTCAAGATGAGATCAATATGACTGATTCTGATGACGATGATCATGATGCAAGTGATTCCGACGATTCTGTGGCTGGAGCGGCAGGTGCTTCTAGTAGTGCTGGTATGTCACCAACAATATGTATTACACACCAATATATACATTTTTATAAACATTTTATTCTATTTATAAAATACACTTATTGCCATAATTATAAGAACACTTGTATTTTCACCAACAAAAAAATGCGGTTATTTCTATCTTTTGCTGTAGTGTGTCAGAAGGAAATATCAGTTTGCATTTCCAAACATTCATTTTACCATTAATTGAAATAATCCAGTGAGATGTTTGTTAGCACAAGCAGTTATACCAGAACCATTGCTCTACACAGAGATCTCAACTCATCATCATCCAGTCTGTCTGGAATGACATGAAGAAACCGAACAAACTGAGATGGGCTAAATCCAGAAGGCTTCAAGAAACCTACCTGCAAAACTAGGCACTAGTGCACAAGCTGCTTTAAATGCAAAGGATGGTCATCATAGATTATTTAATTTAGTTAATAAAAGTTAATTGATAAATCTATTTATGAAATTTTTGACAAGAATCCTCATTTTAGAGCATTTTTACACAATTGAAACACCTGAAACATTTAACAGTTCTGTGGTTTTGCAGGTAGGTTTCTTGAAGCCTTCCCAGTTTGTTCCATTTCTTCATGTCATTCCAGACAGACTGGATCTCTGTGTGGAGCACTGGCTGTTGTCAGACTCCTTGTTAAAACAAAAATCTCACTGGATTATTACAGTTAATGGCAAATTGAATTTTTGGTAAAGTAAACTGATATTTCCAACAGGCACACACTACAACAAAAGATAAA
Organism: Garra rufa; assembly: GCF_049309525.1. NCBI lineage: Eukaryota > Metazoa > Chordata > Actinopteri > Cypriniformes > Cyprinidae > Garra > Garra rufa. Next base: position 29,137,516 of record NC_133361.1, read on the forward strand.
AATAACTCAAAAGCATTTTTAGCTAGTGAAATTTTGGCAACCACTGTCTATTTTATCGCAATGTTTATATCAGAATTTAACTGAAATTAAAGATGTTTTTAGTATTGTCTTTCTAGTCTGTATCAATAAGTTGATATTCATTGTCATGTTAGAGATATTTCATCTTGTGTTGTGAGAACGTGTCCTCTCGTGTCAACACAGCACTCATGTGTCGTGATGCTCTC
>NC_133361.1:29138239-29173591 GCF_049309525.1 Garra rufa
ATATATATATATATATATATATATATATATATATATATATATATATATATATATATATATATATATATATATATATAGTCTGCTCTATAGAGGGTTTGCACTTAAAGATATGTAAGCAGTATTAATTAAGATTTAAGCCTAATATTTCACCTACCTGATGATAAGAACAAATGATAAAAACAAACATGAATGTTGTCAAACATGGAAATCCTGGTTCAGTTTGGCCAACCACAAACACCTTTTGTTCCTCTGACATTTTTTGCACTTTTTTTCCTTGATTTGCTATAACTTTTGGCAGTCTATAGTACTTCAAATGTTTTTCCCGGTTAGTACGATTAGTACAGCCCAAAACATGACAATAATTGACCATTGAATGTCAAGGCTGCATTAATCTGTACAAAAGTACAGTATCAGCTTTTTTATTTTAATGTATTTTAAAATGTAATTTATTCCTGTGAAAGCAAAGCTGAATTTTCAACATCATCACTCCAGTGTCACATGATCCTTCAGAAGTCATTTTAATGCTGATTTGTTGCTCAAGAAACATTTCTTACAAATATCAGTGTTGAAAACAGTTGTGCTGCTTAATATTTTTGCTGAAATTGTGACAGACTACCATTCAGAATTTTTTTTAGAAAAAATAATACTTTCATTCAGCAAGGACACAACAAATATATCAAAAGTGACATGCAGTGCAGTTTGGCAAGAATTTTCTCACCAAGAATGCACAATCCACGTTATGTATTTTTCACACTGGCAGCGAGTAGCGTGGATGGAGTCTGGAGGTGCTGGTGCTCTGTCAGAAGCGAGCTCCTGGGGAATGGATAACCGTGTACATTAAGTGCTCTGCCAGTCTTTAGTCTCTCGGCTGCACAGCGGTGCTTTTGTTTGATGGGACGTGTCAAGGAGACCACACAACAACGCTCTTTGAAACGAGTGATGGAAAATTGAATTTCTTCACCATTTGTGGCATGCTCTTGCTTTAAGTGGACGCTTATTGACGCCTCCACACGGCGGCCCCTGATGACTGGTCCTCGGTTCGGGTCGATATTATCAATCAGCATGCCATACAACCATTTCTCAGGAATTAACAGTACAGTACAACTACAGCTCCGTACAGAGTGGCTTCTGCTCGCCGTGTAAATCATCCATTTAATAGTCATTGCATCACATTGGGCTGTAATTGGATTTCTGCACGGTTACAGTCTCAGTTGACAGAGAATGTTGAGAGTCCATAAAGATTTTAGATGGCGTGACATCTGAAGGCAGGCCCTCTGCAGTGCTGTTCACCCACAATGTCTGTTAATCAATACAAGGAGGCAAAGCAGTCAACATGAGTGATGGGAACAATTCAAGCTGCTTATGTTACTGGTCTTTGCTTTTCAGTTGGACTTTTTCCACTGACGTTAAACATAAATAAGTTTTTTTCACTTTTTCACTTAGTTGTCTCAATAGAAACCTCAAATAAACAGGTAAAAAAAACAGTTTTTGCTCAACAATCATCAGTATTGTTATTGTTATTTTTTTAAATCTATTTTTATTTGCCATCAAAGGAACGAAATAAATTTTACAATGCATTAAAATAAAAACAGTTATTAAATTGTAATATTATTAACTGTTATATTACTGTTTTTACTGTTGTATTTTTGTTTAAATAAATGCAGCCTTGAGCATTAAGAAGAAGACCATGTGACTTTCTGTACAAAGAGTCACACGATTAATGCTATGCATTACTTGCTATAAATAGGGAAGAATATTTATAATATATATATATATATATATATATATATATATATATTTTTTTTTTTTCAGGATACTTTGATGAATAGAAATTTCAAAAGAGCAGCAATTATTTAAAATAAAAATCTTTTGTAACATTATAAACGTCCTACTGTTGCTTTTGGTCAATTTAATGTGCCCTTGATCAATAAAAATATTTTATTTTATTATTATATCACTATATAATTATTAATTTATTTCAGGATAATTTAATGAATAGGAAGTTTAAAAGAACAGCATTTATTTAAAATACAAATCTTTTGTAGCATTATAAATGTTTTTACTGTCACTTTTGGTCAATTTAATGTGTCCTTGGTAAATAAAAATATTTCATTTTATTTTATATTACTATATAATTATTACTTTTTTCAGGATACTTTGATGAACAGGACGTTCAAAAGAACAGCGTTTATTTGAAATAAAAATCCTTTGTAACATTATAAATGTCTTTACTGTCGCTTTCGTTCAATTTAATGTGTCCTTAATTAATGCACATATTTAATTTAATTTTAATTTATTATTACTATATAATTATTACTTTTTTTCAGGATACTTTGATGGAAATTCAAAAGAACAGCATTTATTTGAAATAAAAATATTTTGTAGCATTATAAATATTTTTACTGTCGCTTTCGGTCAATTTAATGTGTCTTTGATTAATGCAAAATATTTTATTTTATTATTATATTACTATATAATTATTACTTTTTTCTGAGATACTTTGATGAATAGGAAGTTCATAAGAACAGCATTTATTTAAAATAAAAATCTTTGCTGTCGCTTTCGGTCAATTTAATGTGTCCTTGATTAATAAAAATATTTATTTTATTTTATTTTATTTTACTGCCAAACTTTTGAATGATAATGTGTTATATTTTTTGCTGTTCTTGTTAAGCAGCAGTTTTTTTTTTCTTTGAATTTAGTTTAATTTTAATTTAACTTTCGTACATTTAAATTCAAATTTAATTTCTGTATTATTCTGTTTGATACTTTGGTTCAAATTCAGAAATTAAATTGAAATTTAAAAAGTATTCGCAGTTCAATTCTGAGACCATAATGACAGGTAAAACCATAAATATATAGCTTAGATAAATAAATAACTTAGAACTAAATGTTGTTTCTATAAAGCAAAGTGTTTTCATATTAGTTATGGTAACTTATACAACTGTCACATTAAATATATGAAGTACAGTAGATCCACTCAGTCATTTATTATGTATATAACAAATAGAATTTTTCACCAAAATGCAATACTACAGGGTAAATTTCATAAGGAATTCTTTATTTAAAGACAATATGAAGCCCAGTTCACAACCTATTTTACTTGTGTAACATGGCATGTTTTCTAAGGGAACAGGATATTCAACATAAAATGTTGGGTGGGAGTTGATTTTTGTTTTGTTACAAAGACAAAAACCATTTAGAAAAACATGGATAAATCGCTTCTAAAACCAGGAATGTCCATTAAAGTAATATTTTTACATTTTAATTTCACGTTGACTTTAAATTGACTAGTTACACCTGTATTTCCAGAGCGGTACACATAATTAAGCAGTTTGTGGGTGGGCACACACTCACTGTCAGTGAAAACTGGCATGCTATTTCTCCTTACCTGTGCCAGTATTCCGATGCTCGACAGCTGTGGAAATTATGCTGGAATATACTGCTATATTGGCTTCATAGTAATCATGGCATGATGCACTGGCAAAGTGCAGTCCAGAAACATGGAGTCTGAAATGATGTCTCTGTCTCCCATGGTAAACAAGCCAGCACGCATTCATTAAAGTGCTCTCGGCTGGGCTTCAAATGCGTATTGACCAGCTGGGAACAAATAGGAAGCATTTCCCTCTATGAACTGACTGCATTTGTTCCAGTTTAGGATTGATTCTTCGTCATGGTTACCATCAGAGGTTGGGAGGGAAGAAAAGAAATTGCATTATCTCAGTAAAATTGATTTGGAGTAAAAAGTACTTATCTCTTTCTGGCAGATTGAGACTGCAGACGGCAGAACCTACACCTACTATGTGGCCGGTAGCCTGGAGATATGTCATGCTTGTATGTTAGGCAGTGTGTTTTGTGGGAGAATCAAATGTATGCTACTATTCTTTTACATTTAAAGGGTTAGTCCACCCAAATATGAAAATTCTGTCATTGATTACTCACCCTCATTTCGTTCCAAGACCTTTGTTCATCTTCAGAGCACAAATTAAGATATTTCTGAAGAAATCTGAGAGCTTTCTGACCCTGCATAGACAGCAACGCAACTGACACGTTCAAGACCCAGAAAGGTAGTAAGGACATCATTAAAAAGTCCATGTTACATCAGTGGTTCAACTGTAATGTTGTGAATCTACAAGAGTAATTTTATTCAACAATTTCTTATTTTCCGTGTCAGTCTTCGACGCACATTCACGACAGTATCACAACGTATGCGTGTGGCGTTGCCGACAGATGAGCTGGCGTTCTGACATAAAACCCAGATGCGCTGTGCTTTGTAATTTTTATCTTTGGATGATCTCTCTCTTTAACATGATTGTAGGATTAGTCAGTGCTGTTCATCAGTATACTTGAGCAAGTGATACGATATTTTTTAGATAATATTGTAGTTTCTCTTCATTTTACCCCCCCCCCCCCTTTTTATTTCCATGTTCAATTTAATTACAGTTTTAGTAATTCTGTTGTGTGTTTTTTTTTTTTTCATTTTTATTAGTTAGTTTTTTCATAGTTGAAAAAAATATTCATTTTTATTCATTTCATTTCAATTTTAATTATTTTAGTACATCAAGTTAAACTAATTGAAAATGTTGCCTTGCCACTAGGTTAAAATATGTTTATATTTTTAATATGTTTTAAAATGTATTATTATTATTTCATAAATGTTTATTTTTTTATTATACTTTTATTTTAAGCCATTTAATGTATGTATGTATGTATGTATGTATGTATAGCCCAGAATAAGGTTTTTTTTTCTGTGAGAAATCAAGGTTAATAGAACATGACACAAAATACAATCCATGTGTCACGGGACCAACAGAGAGAGTGAGAGGAGGTTAGGAAGCAAAACGAGGTTTTAATAAAAACCAACAGAGTTACAACAAAACATAGTTCAGCAAACTTCTCAATACATCATTACAAAAAGAACAGAAGATAAATAAATAAACAAAACTTATCTTGACGGGTAGGCATTGAACAGAAAAAACAAACAAACAAATGGAATGTTTGCTAAATAAGGAAAAGAAACAGGTTCAGATCGTCAAACTGGCAGACTGGTAACAGGCTTGTAACAGAGGACCGGGGATGAGTCTGGTAGCTAGCGTGTAGAACAGACAATGAGGGAATGAAAGTCCAGAGCTTTTATGCAGGGAGTATGATGTTGAGCGGCAGGTGCAGGTGGTTAGAAGGCTGGTGATTGGGATCGTGCAGGTACAGATGATGAATCTGACGGTCCTAGTGGTTGCGTGACACCATGTACTTCTCTGAGGTGAATGTATGCATTATGTTTGTCGCGAAATGAAGTTGCGTCATTCACAACTGTCAGCTGTCACTCTGGCTGTAATCCGACAACCGTCTGGATAATTGTACTAAGTGGAGACAGTTGTGCATGTTCCTGATTTCTCAAAATGGTCCAACAGCCAAGGTCAGAATTTTCGGCGAACTGTTCCTTTAAGAAAATGGATGCGTAAGATGTTGGTATGGCCAAAGTTGCGTTAGACTTTTTCATTGTCCGTCATTTTGACGGACAGGGTCGCAAAAATTCCGTCATAATCTATTATTACCCGTCATTTTAATTTTCATATTATAATAACACATTTAATTGCTTTTATTTTTGTTCAGATTTTCATTTTTTAATAATGAACCTACAATACAAGCATACTGTATATGTTTATGCATTTATTTATGAAGAGAACAGATGAACAGAAACTGCGTCACTTTTCGCGTTCAATACCACGCTCAGCAGTGACTAAAAACAACAAAACATGCTAGGGCTGGGTAAAAAAAAATCGATTTCTCGATTTGAATAGATTCTCATTTTTATGAACTAATATTTATTCTTAAATCCCAATCGATCTTTCGGTGAGTAGGCTACATAGTGCGTCTCATTTGTTAATTTCAATATGAAAAAGTCTCAGATTTCAAATCCTGTCCATTGCATTAGAAAATTCAAGTAATAAATACCGTTTTGGCGCTCTTTAATGTGGCGTGATAGATCGCTGTAGCCTTAACTGGGTACTGGCCTGTGCGTAAACAAACGCATAGCAAAGGATTCGTAACAGTTTCTTTTTGGTTCTGGATAACGTGCTCTGCTGCTACACTGGAGCGCATTTGCCACCAACTGGACAGGGGTGGGAACTACAGTTACAAATTACAATAGATCACCTTCTGTGTGGTGTATTCCGTTAGCCTAGAATCTAGACGCGCCCCTAGCGGCAGCAAATTACATTTGCTTCTAAGGGCAGTCTAGTTACTCTCCGTTCACTTGAGATTTCTAAAAATCCAAAATCGACCGGGCCAATCACGAGTCGGTGGGCGGGTTTAACATGATAACGACTGACGTGCGACCATAAATTCCATCAGACATTCTCTGGTTCTGTGAATTATGTGTGAGAAATAGAGCGATGGCTCTATTGAGGATGAATGGATGAATAATACGTTGTTTATATTTACTGAGTTTAAACGTGAATATGTCTAGTATTATTGTATTAGTGTACTGTGATAAAAGAGGACCACAATGCTGAAAAAGCATGTTTGGATTTTAAATCAAAATAACGGATAAATGTTGTGTTTGTGGTAAAGAGCCGCGGATCAGTTACGGACGCTGTGTGAAAGCAAAACGAGTCCGTGCTGCTTTTGCACCGCATACATAACGCGCACGGACTGCAGACGCACTGTAGACGGAGTATGTGTGAAACAGGCGTCAGACATTCTCTGGTTCCGTGAATTACGCGTGAGAGATAGAGCGATGGCTGCTGCTAGCGAACAACGTTCTTTCGAATCGGCTTTGGCCGCCACTCTGAAAGACTTGAAGTTAAGCTTTTCCACAACACACATGCAAGGAACTCGCTTTTCCGTCGCTCTGACTACGTAGTACGTCACCTTCTTCGTTGCTCTGATTGGTTATCCTATTGCGTGGAGAGGGAGTTTGAAAGACAACCGTTTATCCCACCCCTCTGGTTGAGCTCTGTCTATGGAGAGTGCCCAGACCCTACATTTATGTGGGTCTGGCTTGTCAGGCTAGTATTCCGTCAAAGTGATGGACAACCTTCAGATTTTTCCGTCACTGATGAAAAAATTCCGTCAATGACGGAAAATTTTCGGTTAACGCGACCTCTGGGCCAAACCCAACATAGGCTTACTGGAAATACGTGCCTCTATGTACATTACTGCAAAACTGAAAAAAACGTACCTATATGTACGAATCACTGCAATTTCCAGTTGAAATGAACACTAGGAGAGTGAAATTATTTTATTCCTTAAAGGGTTGTCCAATGCTGTTTCATGCATGTCAAGTTATTTACACTGTTAAAGAGTTGGATTCTCATGCTAAACATGGCCACAGTTTCAAAAAATGATTTGGACGTTTAACAGATTATTTCTGTGCCGAATACACACTTCTGGGTTTATTACAAGTTTCGTAAAGTTTTTTTCCGATCATGGCTCTTCATGACGTCCTGAAGAATGGAACTCCTTGTATGGGCATTTCTCCCGGAAGAGCGCGTCCGCGCACACATAGACCAGAGCGAGAGCAAGAGCGCGCTTCATTCGGTTTCACTGCTGCACAGGACTCACTCTGGAAGAATGTCTGTAAAGAAGTGTGGTTTTGGGTGTAAGGCAAAGATAACTTTGTTCAACTTCTCGAAGAACCCAGCGTTACGTGAACAGTGGATGCCGTGTTTTTTTCCGGGGCAGAAACGGAGATTTGCAAGCCTGTTTGTTGACGAACGTTTTATAAACAAGGCCCAGTTCGACGCTGGCTTTGCACATCGTTTGATACTGAAAGATGGAGTGGTCCCAGTTATAAAAGATCCCGGTCATGATTCAGAACTGCATTTGGTAAGTGAAACAGCATCAAATGTCTGTGTTTTTTTTTTGTGTAGAAATTGACGCTCAAGTCAAGTTCTCGTCAATCTTTAGCTCCGCCCACGGCGCTCCTCCAAGAGCTCGGCTGTTTTCGGACAGTATCGTAAAGATGTATCTTTCTTTTGTAAATACAAAACTAAAGACTTTTTTTGAGGTGCAGTGCTACTCTATAGGTACTCAAGATTAACATACGATTGGGTGAAACTGTGTCTGTTGTGCCCACTTTAACTTTTATTCCTTTTCACACAAAGTATGATTTACAGGTACAGAGTTTTGATTAACAAAGCCGAATTTTTACACAATTACTTGCAAAATATTTGTTATGACTTCAAAACACTTTTAACATCCTGTGCAATTTGAAAACTGATACTTTTGAACATTGTTCAGGGCTCTACAGTGCGACCATTTCACTCGCATTTGTGACTAAAAATTACTACGTGCGACTGTGAAAAAATATTTAGGAGCACCATGTGCAAGTGACCCGATCAGCATATTTGTGTTTGCGCTCAGGGGAGCTTAAAAGGTTTGTTTGTTAAAAGGTGTGTTTTTGCAACGTTGAGTAATGTATCACAGACATATCTCACGAATCATTTCATAAATAAAGTGTAGAGAGTGTGTTAATAAGAGACTGGTTGTGCAGTATAGAGAGCGTCATTGATTATAGTAGAGCTTTGTGAAATCGTGAACTAAGATGAGTGACAGCTTTTAATAATTTTTAAGGGAGTTTGTAAATGAGATATTGATTTAATACAGCAGTTAAATAAACAAGAAGTTATTATTAAGTTACTTGCATTGTCTGACTATAACACTATTGCCTGATTTTGCTCTATTTTGTCTTCAAAAGTAGTCTGAAACCAGTCACAACTGAGCCGCTCCGCATCTCCATTCAAACGCAGTAGTGTTTTGTTTATGATAGAACGTGCGTTTTAAAACGAATCTAGTGAAATAATTAAATTTCCCATTCATAAGGACAGTCACTTGCTTTATTCCTGAATGAACCATCCGTTCGAACGAATCAAATGAATGATATGATTCAGTAATTAAATCAGTGTTTTGCTGCCACTTGCTAGCAGATCTTTTCAGTTATTTAAATCTTTAATATTTCTGTATTCAAAATGTTATATTTGGAACATTAATCTCAACATGAATTTATGATTTTGATTGCACTCATGCCACCTCTGAGCCTCTTTAAAGGAGAAGCCCGGTGTGATATTGACCTAAAGTGTGTTGAATCATTATACCGAGTGTGAATGTACCTTGCATATCTCATCTCGATTTGTGTCCTGCAGTCCGAAATCTGGGGTTAGTTAGCCGATGCTAACAACAGGTTGTCAATGAGGGTGAATAGGGCATCGGAGTAGCCATGCAAATAAATAACTGTTTTATGCCATTTACGGGGCACAAATAGCTCCACACTTCATTTGTAGACTTCCAAGGACCCTGACATTTAAAACGAGACATTGAGAACTTTGAAAAAGCACCGGTAGTTTATTTACAAGAAGATTTATACAGACAGAACCTGGAAGAAATTTACCGGCCGCCGCCATCTTGAATTTAGTCACGATAAATCGAGTGTCGAGCAGGAAGGAAATTATCAGGTTATCAACTTATCATGTTGTAGTTTCCTTCCTGCTTCCTTTCAAAGTTCTCAATGTCTCGTTTTAAATGTCAGGGCCCTTGGAAGTCTACCAATGAAGTGTGGCGCTACTTTGTGCCTCGTAAATGGCATAAAACAGTGATTTATTTACATGGCTAGTCCGATGCCCTATTCACCCTCATTGACAACCTGTTGTTAGCATTGGCTAACTAACCCCAGATTTCGGACTGCAGGACACAAACCGAGATGAGATATGCAAGGTACGTTCACACTCGGTATCATGATTCAACACACTTTAGGTCAATATCACACCGGACTTCTCCTTTAAACATATGAAAAGGTAAAAACAAAGTTAGAAAACAAAATTCCTCTGTAAATCACTTTAAGGAGTTAAATATCACCTTGTAATGGGAAGGCTAATTTTTTATCCGATTTTTTGATTATTGTTTAGAATGTGCTCCTAAAATTTTGACTGTGCTCCTAACAAGAAAAGTACGTATAGAGCCCTGTTGTTGTCACTTATTACAGCTTCATGCATGAGTTTTTCAAACTCAGTAGGTTTGCTTGGTAGCTCACGTGATACAAAGTTGCACTTGAGAGATACAAAACAGGTACAAACCCTGTGAAACTCTGGTTCGACAAAACAGCTCAAATCCACATAAGGAATTTAAAATAGCACAGCTGCCTCAACACATTTTTTTTAAATATCACTTTTGCATTTATTAACACTATCAGTTAGGTTTAGGGTTGGGTTTGGTTTAGGGCATATTTCCAACTCGATACAGCGTTAACCTTTAGCAACACTACTCGGATATTTTAATTCTGAACAGCCACAGTACTTACCTCAAGCAGCATAATAAAAATACAGCAATACGGGCATGTCACAGTCACATATTGAACGTGTGTTTTAGTGCCACTCTCAGGACATTTCACTTTGAAACTGCTGCGAAACGTGCAGTAAAGTACATAATTCAATGTTGCAGAAATGTATATAGAGGCATGTATTTTCATGGGCCTGGGTTGGCCAAACCGGTTGGATGGATTGGATAGCTATTCTCCTAGTCAAACCCTCTCTAAACCAGCTAATAGACCACCTTGACCACGCTGGGAGATTGGCTAAAGTTTGTTTAAAATGTGTATTTCAGCTTTTGTTTAGGGCCCAAACTTGGGGTTTGCTCTTGACTTTTGAAGTTATCAGCTACACCCTGAAAACGTACTCGGTTACTAACGTAACCTCGGTTCTCTCTAGAGAGGGAACGAGTACTGCGCAAGATATCTTACGCTATGGGGAAAATCCTTTTCCACGAGATATTGAAGCCAAAAAATTATCCTTAATTTTGTAACAATGTAAAATGCGTTGCAGCAGCATACAGACATAGGCGAGACAGCTCGTGCGCCTATTGGCTGTTCCGCGGCAACTGCAGCAGCCTATCGAACAAGGCCTAGCGTGACGCCAGACCCAATGAGGGAGCTTCGCGCCTACTGCGTCACGTCCCGCCACAACGGGCGTGGTCTAGGCCTATAAATACCGCTCGTAGGCAGCTATTATCTGGTTTTTCATCATCGAAGCAACCAGAGCGCGTGCATGCACGGCAAGATACGCAGTACTCGTTCCCTCTCTAGAGAGAACCGAGGTTACGTTAGTAACCGAGTACGTTCTCTTACGAGAGGTCTCTCGTACTGTGTAAGATATCTTACGCTATGGGGACCCAATGCAAAACGCCGTGCATGCTGAGATCTGACACCAAAGACCCAAGGGCAAAAATCCGGGGTTCATATAGTGCACAATCACCTAGGGAACTCACAGGGAGTCCGGGAAGAGGGAGGGGCAGAGCCGCACTCTTCCACATAATGCAGCATCACTTGGACACTCCATACGTTATACAGACAGGGCGGGGTTACGGCCTGAACTGACGTGGAAATATGGGTCTCACACAGTTTGCTGGTGAACTAGACCGACAGCAGCCTGGCCTGCAAGGCGGGAACCTCCAGGTTGTAAAACCTTATAAATGTAGACGGGGAGGCCCAGCCCGCCGCCGTACAAATATCTTGCAAGGCAATCCCACTCGACCAGGCCCACGAAGAGGCCACGCCCCTTGTGGAATGTGCTCTGACACCCAACGGGCACTGCATGCCCTTAGAAGCGTATGTCAGCGCTATAGCATTAACTATCCATCTGGATAGGCTCTGTTTCGACGCAGCTAGTCCCTTAGAACATCCACTAAACGAAACAAAAAGCTGCTCCGTCTGCCTAAAAGCAGACGAGCGAGACACATAAGCCCGTAATGCCCTGACTGGGCAGAGAAGGCTCGCATCTATTTCCTCATCAGAGACCGGTAGGGCTGACAGAGCGATGACCTGCGCCCTAAACGGTGTGTTGAGGGAATTTGGAACATAACCGTGCTTAGGTTTGAGTATAACTTTAGAGTCATTAGGCCCAAACTCCATGCACGTCGCACCCACAGAGAGCTCATGCAAGTCCCCTATGTGCTTTACTGAAGCGAGAGCCATCAAAAACACAGTCTTAAAAGACAGGTATTTCAGATCAATCGTCTGTAAAGGCTCGAATGGTCCACCTTTCATGGCTTCCAGCACCGTAGAAAGGTCCCATATGGGGACTGAGGGAGGTCTGGGAGGATTCAGTCTCTTAGCTCCTTTAAGGAAGCGGATGACTAAATCGTTCCTTCCTATAGACTGACCTAGCGTTGTCCTTGAGAACGCTGCTATAGCCGCCACATAGACTTTGAGCGTGGACGGGGTTCTGCCCTTGTCCAGCAGCTCTTGTAGGAAAGAAAGCACCTCCGTCACACCACAGTCTGTGGGTGACACGCCACGGGTTGTGCACCAGCCCTAAAACACAGACCATTTTGAGGAATAGAGCCGTCTTGTAGATGGAGCTCTAGCCTGCGTGATCGTGTTTAGCACTCCCTTAGGGAGTTCATCACATAACCCTTGGTGGCCCAAACATGAAGGGACCACAACTCCGGGTGAGGATGCCAGATTGAGCCGTGGGCTTGAGAGAGGAGGTCTCTCCTCACTGGTACTGGCCACGGAGCAGTGCTCGTCAGCTGCATCAGTGCTGGGAACCAAGGCTGGTTTTCCCAGAACGGCGCCACCAGCAGCACTGAACACCCATCTTCCTTGATCCGCTCTATCACCTGCGGCAGGAGAGAGATGGGGGGAAATGCATAGAGAGGACGGCGGGGCCATACGTGGGCCAGCGCGTCCTTGCTCTTGGAGATAAATTCCGGACAGTGAGCGTTGTCTTGAGATGCAAACAGGTCTACTTCCGCTCTGCCAAAATTCTTCCACAGCAGTTGGACTGTCTGGGCGTCGGCGAAACTGTAGCGAATAGCCTCCTCTAATAATGTCCAGCACCCACTTTGAAACCCCGGGAAGCTTTTCCCATGCGTCTGCATGAATAGCTAAGGGTTGAATACGAAGCGCACTCTGTTCTTTCAGCGACAGAGGGGCTTCGGTGTGCTGTAGTACAAGCGTTTCGCTCGAGACATTTGAGGCATGGGGCACGCTGATAGCGGGAGCTGTTATGTCTGTGTGTGCGTGTGACTGTGGGGCAGCGGACACATTTAACACACTCCAAACATCGCTCGTTTGAATGTACGTTGGTTTCGCTTCTACAGAAACCGTGGAACGTGCGTGATGTGGTGTTTGCGAGCACTGGGGAGCGGGCATGTTTACCACATGTGAAGCGCAATCGACCTGAGCCGATTTTATATGCGCGGGACCCGTGTGACAGGTTGTGTTTGTGTGTAGGGATGGGCACTGGGAAGTGGGCATGCTTACTACACATAAGATACCATCGGCCGTGGCCGGGACACCAGAAAATACACTCTTTTGGGGATTTATCTGGGTAGCCGTGAGAACGACTTTTGTATGCAGGCAAACGGGCGACAGGACCGGTTTGTTGGCTGCAGAAAACACTGGAACAGTCACATTTGTTGGAACTGGACGAGCGAATAACTTTGGTGGGGGCCCGGCGACAGCGGGACTCGTACACCGTCGTTTTCCTAGTTGTGCTAGGATGACTTCGGAGGCTCAGGTTTCAACTCAGTCCTGGGCCGCGGGCCGCGTCCGGTGGGGCAGCGGCCAGACGAGCGTGAACGCGGTCTCGCACCTTGAGCCTGGCGACGTTGCGAAGTGGCGAAGGCCCAGCAGACTGTGGTTGGGGCTGTGAGCTCTGTGTTGGCGGTCTCGCACGGCCAGTTGCAGAGCTGGAGCACTTCGGCAGGAAGTGCTTCATCGCCTGAGATGCCTTCTGTACCTCAGCGAATCTTTCTGTGAAGTCCTTGACAGAAGATCCGAATAGGCCAGCGGGTGAGAGCGGCGCGTCGAGAAACGCGGTACGCTCAGACTCAGACATGTCAGAAAGCGTTAGCCACAGGTGCCTCTCAGCAACGGTGAGAGAGGCCATATTACGTCCCATGGCCTGTGCTGCGGACTTAGTAGCGCGGAGCACTTCTCAGATCTGGCACGCAGATTGCGTCGGGTCCTCCCTCATCCAGCCTTCGGAGGAGGTTGGCCTGGAAAATCTGCAGCGTGGCCATGGTGTGCAGCACTGACGCGGCTTGCCTGGCGGCGGCGAAAGCGCGGCGGAACAGGTTTGACGTCTGACGGCAAGCTTTAGAGGGGAGGGCCGACTTAGGGGCGGACATAAGTGGGCTGCTATCGCCTCTTCGACTGGCGGTAGAGAGAGGTATCCTCTATTCTCGGCGTCGTCCACTGTGGAGAACGCCAAAGAAGTGGATGGACGCACTCTCGCTGAGTAGGGGGCGTTCCAGGACTTAGTCAGTTCTTCGTGAAGCTCAGGAAGAAAAGGCGCTGGTTTTGACGCATGTGAAGCGCGTTCCCCTTTTGGCAGGAAACAGCCGTCCAGCCAGTTGTGAGCGGGCTGCTCTGGTGAAGACCACTCAAGGCCCAGACTCGCCGTGGCCTGCGTGAGTATCCTCATTAGCTCCGCCTCAATTGAAGCTCTTGTGCCTGACGGAGTGAAGGCAGGGGGCGTGATGTCCACCGAGCTCGCCCAGTCCTCACTGCCTGACGCCAGGATAGAGCAGGAATCCTCTTCCTCCATCAGAGCCCCCTCATCAGCAGCATCAATGGAAGCGGAAGCAGACAGCGGCCGCTTTATATCCGGAATGGAGGCTGACGAGGTCGGTGAAGCAGGCGGGCGAACCGGCGAGCTTTGTCGGCTGAGGGAAGGTTCCGGGGCCCGCTGTGCACGGCGCTTCTTACGGCGCGATACCGCTGCGGGCGGGGGAGCAGTCTCAGTGAAGAAGGCCAGGCGAGTCCTCAGAGTCGCCATAGGCATTGGCTCGCAGTGAGGGCAGCCGCCGTCGGCGAGCGTCAGAACTGCGTGCTCTTTACCCAGGCAGGAAACGCAGATCACGTGGCGGTCCCCGTCACTGAGTGTGGCTCTGCACGAGCCGCAGGAAGGCATCTTTAGAAAGACGCCTTTGCTCTTTTATGAATGTGTGTCGCAGCGGCGACACACAGGAATAAAGCAATGAAAGGATATAGGCGCCGGAAAGCGCAGCAGGAAGGCAAGGAAGGCGGCGCGGCCAGCGACTTCTATGACTCGTCCCGCTGAAGGTACTCCCGATCGACGGCGCGGCTTCTTCTCCAGCTCCAGCGACGCGTGTGCTTCGCTTGAAGGATGAAAAATCAGATAATAGCTGCCTACGAGCGGTATTTATAGACCTAGACCACACCCATTATGGCGGGACGTGACGCAGTGGGCGCGAAGCACCCTCATTGGGTCTGGCGTCACGCTAGGCCTCGTTCGATAGGCTGCTGCAGTTGCCGCGGAACAGCCAATAGGCGCGCGAGCTGTCTCGCCTATGTCTGTATGCTGCTGCAACGCGTTTTACATTGTTACAAAATTAAGGATAATTTTTTGGCTTCAATATCTCGCGGAAAAGGATTTTCCCCATAGCGTAAGATATCTTACGCAGTACGAGAGACCTCTCGTAAGAGAACTCTACATAGCATCTTAGCAGCTATAAAGCAAGGCCATGGCAGCCAATTACAACGCAATGTTGTTGTTGTGATGGGTTTTGTATGAGCAAGCACTCAAATTTTCTTCAGACATGTTAAATTCTAGTTTATTTTGTTGACCTGGTCATATCCCACACCCCCATCATGCCTGACACAGCATGTTATTGGTCTTTCAGATTGTCATGGCTGGCACATAATGCGCAATTGAATATTATCTAAGATGTGAGAAAGTCGTTGGCCAAAACAACTGTGGCAGACTCCGGTCAGAGTGGAATTACTGTTTCCCCTCATTTGTATAATTCAAGGGCACATTCTGTTTCAGACAGTAAGCAATTCACATATAATTAGACAAGCAGGAGATTGATTTAGTCAGTTAAGCTACTGTGAGATAAGAAACCTGACAGCTTTGATGCTGACTGCACTATTTGATAAACAAAAACGGAAAATGGACATAATTTAATGCACTCACAATAGCTCACATTGGCCAACACAAACGTTGAATACAGACAAATATGTCTTAACATAAGCCATTTAATGGTTGTAATGTATGATTGCTGAAATATTAATATAATAAACATAAACAAATTATGGCACTTATTAACGTAACAGTCCATTGATTAGCATTCAGCTGCTCATAAGCCTAAGACATTTCTATTTTTAAAATGAGCATGAACATTCACAAAAAAACAAAACAACCATTTGATTAGTTAATCCATGAATATTAGGCTTAAAACATTGCGCGCTAAAACATATTGTGAACACCCTGAATAACGGTACTTATATGAGTATTCATTTTAATATAATAATAACCTATATAGTGTTTTTATTTTTAAAAAATTAGCATGTCCACATGATTGGGATAAAGACGGGAGCGCAGTCTGTTCACAATATGTTTCCATCCAAAAATGCGAATTTATGCGCAAAACTGGAACATGGCAATTGCGCATAAAGCATCGTTTCTATACGAGACAGAGAGAACAAAATCGTCACTTCCTGATAAACTAAATAGCACTAAGAAAACTAGGAAAAGCCACTGTAAACAATTTTCATATAGATAATAAAGTAGGGATGTAACTGTGAGGAAATTTTCCCACCGGTTAATTGACGTGTGACAACACAGGTAATACCGGTAACACCGAGGGGAAATGTTGGGGGATAGTTCGCTAGAGTTTTCCCTCGTTCCCACGATTTTCTTTGCTTTTAAATAGCCCGTGAGCATTTTACTTTTACTTTCGGTTTAGCGTCAATTCGAATGGACATCAACAAAACAGTAAGACAAAATTATTTAGTCTATATTAAACATAAAATTATTAATTTATTAACAAAAATAAAATAACTGTTACATAACTTCTACAAAATTGAATTATAAAAAATAGGAGTACTGAAAACACAGTGGAACCAAATAAATAAACGAATGTTCTTCCAATAAGCTTCCAAAATCACATTTTAGATAAACGGCACCAGTCAAATTATTTTTTAAAACAGACAGTTTTGCATTTCGTTTAAGAACTAAATCTTTTGCCAACATCTTGCCTTTCTCACGTCACTCGACTTAACACTCCTCGTGATAAATTAAATCGGACTCCTGCCCCGGATGCGACTGTTAGATCCACTGCATTGAGCAGCCGCGTTCAGTTCTTAATTGTACTGTTTGTTCTTGTCACAGTTCTGTCTGTCTTGTCATTGGTTTTGCCCATTTATCTTCCCCCTGTCATTTTGTTATCATTTGGTTTAGTCCTCGTTTGTGTAATCACCGTCATCTGTTTCACCTGTGTCTAATGATTAGTGTGCCTTTATAAATCTGTCTGTTCCTTGAGTTCAATGTCGGTCGTTAAATGTTTGTGAATTGTGTGTGGATTATCTTGCCTGTTCCTGAGTGTTCCAGCCTACTATTCTGAAGATTATATTAAATATTAATGTTTATTGTTTACCTCGTCTCTCGTCTCGTCAGTCCAGCACGTATCGTAACAGGAACGACCGAACTAAAAAGTTTACCCGGCACTTTCCCCTGCGTTTATTTTCCGTCTTTTTTCCCTCAGTATTTTGTTTTTTATTGTTTGATCGATTATGGACCCTACTGTTCGTCTCATCCTCCTGAGGCAGGAGGAACGCTCTCTTGAGGACCATACACGTGAGTTCATCTCCCTGGCAGAACATTCCCACTTCCCGGATAGCAGCCTATGCATCTACTACCACCTGGGACTGAATTCCACCACCAAGGCGCTGCTATCCGGGGAGGGTCCTCAGGAGAGCCTGCCGGACTACATCGAGTGGGTGTTGGCGTCCTGCCAATCTGCCTGGACTGTCGGCGTCATCGAGGAGGACGTCAGCCCCACTCACGACCCAGAACCCAGCCAAACATCACCCCGACATGCGGAGTTACAGCCTGAGCCCACCGCAGATGGAGTGCCAGAGCCGAGAGCGACAGAGCCTGACCCATCTGACCAGGTGCGAGAGCCGGCATCAACATCCGTGACGGTGGATTGTCACGTGGAGCAAGAGAGGGCGACAGAGAGCCCTGCCCACTGCACCACCGCTGAGGGTGAGCTTGGATCCAATTCTGGGGATTTAATAGACTTCTTCTCGGATCTTGCCCAAGACAACTCATGTGACTTAATTGACTTTTTCTCTGAGCCACTGACCTGCATAGACTTCCCTCCCACCCGCCCTCGTCTGTCTGAATCTGCCTGGTCCCCGCTGGTTCCGCCCAGCCGTCCTGAGTTCCCGCTGGTTCCACCCAGCCGTCCTGAGTTCCCGCTGGTTCCGCCCAGCCGTCCTGAGTCCCCGCTGGTTCTGCCCAGCCGCCCAAAGTCTCCCAGGTCAGCAGTCAGTCCCCCAGCTCACCCTCAGCCCACCACCTGTGCAGTGGGCTCGCCGCGGGACTGCCAGCTTCCATCGGCGTCTCGGCTGGAGGATTCCTCAGCTCCGCCTCCAGCCTCCGAGTCCTGGACTCCGCCTCGGCCCTTCGACCCCGCGGTTCCACCACGGCTCTCGACACCCTCCTCTTCACCGTCGCCCGTCGCTCCACCGGGCTCCATCGTCTTTCCGGCTCCGCCCTGGTCAGTCGTCACCCCATCGGCTCCTCAGGACTCTGCTCCTCCGGCTGTGCCTCGTCGCGCCGTCCCACCGGCTCCTTGGGACTCCTCCTTCCTGCGGGCACAGCCTCCATCCTCTGTCGCTCCGGCTCCGCCGCGGATCTCCGGGACTCCGCCTCCGCCTCGTGCGCCAGAGCCTGTTCCACCTTGGCCCTCCGGATCCTCGGCGTCACCCCGGATCATCGGCTCTCCGTCTTCGCCTCGGGCTCCTTCTCCATCTGCTCCGCCTCTGTCGGTCGGCCCCATGGAGTCGGCACGCCTTCATCCACCATGGTTCCTCCCTCCGTCGGCTCCACAGTGGGCCGTCATCATGGCTGCGGTCTGGGTCGGTTCCTCCTGCCTTATGCCCCACCCATGTCCTCCCTGGCTCCTCCCTCCGTCGTCGTCCCTCTGGACTGTCTGGTTTGTCACGTGGACTTTTGTTCTGGTCCTCCTCCGGGGGTTGCGTCCTCCGCCGGAACCCCCTCCTTCATTGACTCTGGTATCCTGGTTTTTCCGCCCCTCTCGTTTTTTCTTTTTTCCACGGCGCGAGAACGCGCCTTTCCGGAGGGGGGCGTAATGTCACAGTTCTGTCTGTCTTGTCATTGGTTTTGCCCATTTATCTTCCCCCTGTCATTTTGTTATCATTTGGTTTAGTCCTCGTTTGTGTAATCACCGTCATCTGTTTCACCTGTGTCTAATGATTAGTGTGCCTTTATAAATCTGTCTGTTCCTTGAGTTCAATGTCGGTTGTTAAATGTTTGTGAATTGTGTGTGGATTATCTTGCCTGTTCCTGAGTGTTCCAGCCTACTATTCTGAAGATTATATTAAATATTAATGTTTATTGTTTACCTCGTCTCTCGTCTCGTCAGTCCAGCACGTATCGTAACAGTTCTCTAACTGAACTAAATGATTTTTATTACTAAAAATAAAATAATCAAAACAATGCGGCGGCGGTGGGTGCCTTGGTGGGCAAGTGACAGCAGGAAGCATTTCAGAATGACTAAAACAACATTTCTGATGCTGTGCAACAAGATGGGTCCGCTGGTTATCCCGTTCCATCATGCAAAGTCACATGACTTTTTAAAGAGCATTTATTGTGTTAAAGTTTTCTTATTGTCGTTTATGCGCATTTTGTTCTTATCGGACAAAAAGTTTATCCTACTTAATTGTGCACATACGATTTATGCGCGCTTTTTTAAAATTCATGCGCATCTTCACATTTCCATTCAGAGTTTTTTATGCGATATTCCGGCCGCAGAGAACACCCTTTGCATTGCAGTGGTTCAACTATGATAAACAAGCCTTGCACGGCAGAGTTTGCACTGCACTTCATTCTCAGTTATTTTATTAGAATTAGAAATCTTGTTCTTCTGATGTCCTTGACAGCTTTGAAGTGCGTTATTGGCGGCGCCACCCTCTGGCGCATCATCACCGAAACCTTTGGGGAATTTAATAATCGCACAACCTATTCGATATTCGGTAATTAAATCAACTAATCGAATATTCGAAAATCGTGACCCATCCCTAGTTTGGTGAATTTTCCAACAGTTGTGTTAGAGTTTGAGGTGTGTGTTTGGGAAAGCTTTTGGGAAAATCAGCCAGAGTTTTTTTTTTTTCTCAGATGTTTAATTCATAAACACTCAGCATATCTGTAAAAGCAGAACTTGAATGTTTTTATTGTTTCACTGCTCTTACCGCCCTTTAAAAACGGGGAGCTTGTGAAACAAAGCATCTGATATGATTCAAAATGTATCTCCCTTCTTTCTAACTTCTATTTCCTTGTACTGACACTGCACTTTACGACTCCATTTTTGCAGATAGACAGAATATAAATTGAAAATTTATGTTGCATTCCTCTTTAGACTCAGGAAAGACACTTTTTTCTTGACTTCTGAAATGAACTAATGTCATTTGTAGAGCGGGCACTCAAATCCAGTCTCACTCCAACGGCAAGTTCACCGCAGCAGAGGAGATGAAATGCAGTCTGCTGCCTAAACTTGTTATTGTGGTAAACCACAACAGACACAAACCATCATTGTTCTGTTATCTAGTCCATTAGAAAACATGTTCCTGCTTTCAGCACACAGCGAGGCTAAATTGAAGTCTGGCACTGTAAATGAGCTAAACTGAGGTTATTATGTTTACTCTTTGTTCTCTCGCTGCAGTTGTTGCATTGTTTCAGCGGTACCGGTAAATTTAATCTATTAAAGTGTAATTGGCTGCCTTTAGTGTACAAGAAAATAGAAAGTAGTGTTCAGTGCTCATTAAAATTAATAGTTCACCCCAAAAAAGGACCATTTGTCGTTATGTCAATATGTACTCAACCTCATGTTCTTCCAAACCTTTTACTTTTTGTTGTGGATGACAACAAGTGGGTTTTAAAGGATAATGTCATCCAAGATGTTCATGTCTTTCTATCTTCAGTCGAAACGAAATTATGGTTTTTAAGAAAAACATTCCAGAATTTTTCTCCATGTAGTGGACTTCAGTAGGAGCAATTGTTTGAAGGTCCAAATCGCAGTTTCAGTGCAGCTTCAAAGGGCTCGATCCCAGAAGTTGTCTTATCTAGTGAAATGAGGCTAAAATGAGTTTTTCACCCTTACCTTTTTGAATCGAAATACACAGATGAAGAACTAACCATGCGTGGCCTTTCCAACATGATTATATAATGCGTAAGTCGAGCTAGTTCATGACGAACATTTGTAGTTTAAAAATTATATACGTTTTTATTTTTTATTTATTTTTTTTAGAAAATGACCAATACTTTTACTAGACCCATTTTCCTCGGCTGGAATCGTGTAGAGCCCTTTGAAGCTGCATTGAAACTACAATTTTGACCTTCAACCAGAAAAATCCTGGATTTTTTTTTTTCTCAAAAAACGTTATTTCTTTTCAATGGAAGAAAGAAAGACATAAATATCTTGGACATAGGGGTGAGTAAATTATCAGAATTTTTTTTTTTTTTAAATGAACTAATACTTCAAGGAATGTTGATGCAGCTTTTTTTTCTTTCTCGCTCTCTTTTCCAAATAAAATGAAAGTGGATGAGGATCACAAAATGTTTATAGAACATACTATATGTATCTGAAGCGATTTGTTTACACATTTTTTTTTTTCTTTTTTTTTTGGCAATTTTGCCTTTATTGGGATAGGACAGATCAGACATGACAGGAAGCGAAATGGGAAAGAAACAGGGGGTGGGTTCGGGAAAGGTCCTCGAGTCGGGACTCGAACACGGGACGCCCTGAACGCAACGACGCCATATGTTGACGCGCTGCCCACAAGGCCATCGGCGCCGACACACACATTTGTTTTTAAGTAGTTAACCTAGTTTAAGCATAGCAATTATTGATAAAAATAATTTTATCTTGAGCAGAAAATCAGCATATTAGAATAATTTCTTTATGTGACATTGAAAACCGGAGTATAATGCTGAGAATTCAGGAATCACAGGAATAAATAATACATGTATATAATAGAAAAATAATGATATTTTAAATTATTTTATTATTTTATTATTTCACAATATTGTTGTTTTTACATAATTTTGTCTAAATTGATGCTGTCTTGATCAGGGTTTCTGCATATATAATTTATTTATTTTTGTCTTGTTTTACAGTTCCTGATTCATGAATCAAGACAGATTTACTTGAGGAGCAAACTGATGTAAAATACGAATCCTTGTTTTATAAGAAACCGATCAAAATGAAAGTTTTTATGATCAAAACGAGAACAAATATTTGCTAGTGGGCTCA
This sequence comes from Garra rufa, assembly GCF_049309525.1. Lineage (NCBI taxonomy): Eukaryota > Metazoa > Chordata > Actinopteri > Cypriniformes > Cyprinidae > Garra > Garra rufa. Next base: position 29,160,542 of record NC_133361.1, read on the forward strand.
ACAAGAACAAATCCCAGCAAGCAATAGTCGTCATTTCACCGTCTGGGTTAACTATAAACCCGATATAGTCCGGCTATGTGTAACCCACTTCCAGCCCAAATAACCTTGAATTTGGTTGCATGCCATTTTTTGGCATAATAACTAGTTAGATGAATGATATTCCATCCTGTAAGCAAACTCAGCAGCGTTTACAAGGTTTTATGGTTTAATTTTTGTAATTTTAATTTGTCATTTTTAAATTGATGACTAGTCTAATGCTGGGATATTTGTAGACGTCTATTAAATTTTCACTGACAGCCCAAATACAAACTTGTTTTAGCCTAGACGTCCGGGCAGTGTTTTCACGGCTAATAGACGTCTTTTAGACCAAAAAATGCTTGCTGGGATGTTTGTTTTTGTTTTAAGCATAAACTCACTTAATTTTGTTCAGTTTTTCAGAAAACAAAACGTCATCTCTTCATTTTAAATCCCAAGTAAATGTATCTGGATTTAAGGATGGTTGGATACTTGTACTTGAAACACAATACAAAAATACTGAGGAATATATTTATTTTTTGCAGTGCATGCAGCATTCAATGCCATGACTTTAAAGATTTCTGCTCTGATTTAGGACCTTTTAAAGGCTTTATTAGTGGAAGAAACCCAGCTTGATACAGCATGAGACTTTTTTCAAAAACACAAATCATACAGATCCAAAACTTTTGAACATAAGTGTGTAGCCTAATAAACAACCTAAAATTACATGTTATTCCCTGAAAATCTTGTCTTAAAAATCTTGCCTGACCTGCTATTCACTTTTTGTATTAAAAAAAGAACAGATTAGACATTTTGCTAAATATCTTCTTTAGTGTTACCCGCAAGAAAAGAAGTAGGAATGAAACAATGCATCTCGAGGCAGTTGAAAATCATTTGTTTATATAATGAGATTCCCATTATTTGTAATATTCATTTATTTGATTTGGGATTCATTTTAAAAATTCAAATTTGCTTTGTTATTTGACACTTTTTCAATGTCACAATGAAATCTGCAGCATTTTAAGAAATAATAAAAGAACACTATTTCATATCCATCTTTTTCTTCTCATAAGAGCGGACACAGCCATTTGTAAACTTTATGGGTCTGACCAGTGTTGGGGAAAGTTACTTTTAAAAGTAATGCATTACAATATTGAGTTACTCCTTAAAAAAGTAACTAATTACATTACTTAGTAACTTTTTATGAAAAATAATGCGTTATGTTACTTTTGCGTTACTTTTAAAATCTGCACAGGGCTTGTTTGTTTTTAATATAAAAAGTTCTATTTTTGGCAAATGTAAAAGCCTTTTCACACCAAAAGCCTCAGGCTTAGAGAAAAGTAAATTCACGTCTGTACAGTAGACCGCAGAAGAAAAAATGTCAACTTTCAGCAATAAAAAAAGGAAAACAAATGTTAGATTATCTTGAGTTATTTTTGCTTATTAGTATCATCGAAGGTCGGCAGCAAATACATCTGTTAATAAAAAGGGATTAAATACATGAAGGATATTTGTATTATTTAATAGTTAATTATTGCAGGTTTGCATTGAATTTCACTGTTTTTATTCATTTTGAAGAATACTGTATTAGTTTTTTTAGTTAGTGAGATTATTTTTTTGCATGTTCACATTTATTCTAGAACTAAATTAACATCTAATTCACAATTTCTCAACATGGGGACAGGAGAGCTTTTAATCAATAAATGGGGGGAAAAGTATCTGGCGTTACTTATTTGAAAAAGTAACTCCGATATTTTCTTGTCAATTAAAAAGTAATGCGTTACTTTACTAGTTACTTGGAAATAGTAATATTATTACGTAACTTGCGTTACTTGGGTCTGACTTCCGATCTAATTAATCTTAAATCTAATTTTTAATCAAAAAGTCATGAGAAAATCATATTGTGATATCAGTATCTTGACTCGTTTCGCGTCGTGAGTTGAGTAAATCGTTACATCCTTAGAAAAAAAGTCATATTGGTTTAGAACGATTTTTCTTTAAACTGTGCACTGTCACTTTAAAGCTCCTCAAGCCATTCCTGTTGCTTTAACATTTCATGGATGTGATAACAGCAGCCCGTCTGGAGTGTTTGATTGCCTATTGTGCAGCAGAGGGCAGTAGCATAGCATAAATGACTGCACATCTCACCTCTTTCTTCATATCTCACATTCTGGAAAAGCCATCTCACCCCGCAGAGGTGAGGAATGAGACTGTTTAAACATGGCCGTCACACTTTTCAAAGTAGCCCCGATTTATGATGTCAGCAGGGCGAAAGAACCCCCCTGCTTTTTGTGTTCGACAAAATCAAATGTGTCTGCGGACATTGAATTAAAGAGGGGAGGGGGTTGTTTGGGAGGCTGAGGAGGGGGGAAAAAGCCCTTTGCCTTGATCTCGTCAAAGTGAGGGCTAGCCGAACCTTTTAGAAGAGCTGGTGAGGTGAACAGATAACCAAGGGCTACGTCAGAGCGGAATGAATCCGAAGACGAAGTGTAAATTACCCCATCTCTAAAAGAGATGAAAGACAGGAGTGAAGAAATCTGAGATTGGAACTTAAAAACAGAAAAGAGGGGAAGAAAAGGTGATGAATCGCAAATAGAGATTGACTGTATCCAGTGCTTCATGCACTGTCGACCCCCCTGTGGCAGGTGCATGGGCTCATTTCCATAAAACTCTTCTGCCTTCGTCTGACAAGAGAGAAAACATCCAGCACGGCTCCAAAGCAGGACGGAATATCAAGATTCCCAGGATGTCTCGCAGCTATTTCTTTATCGCTGCTTACCGCCTGCATGTCGGCACACATAAATCTTTATGAATACATTTGTGGCAATATTATTTTTCCCCCTGATGTGACGTGCTTTACAAATTGACCGTATCCTGTCCAAAAAAATAAATAAATCATAACAGTCACTGTGAATCATCTTCTACTATTTGTAGGATCAAATCAAGAGTGCATCATCAGCTCTGCTGCTCCTCTTTGTGTGAATCAGTTTGCTGATTATGGTTCTTTTCGAGTGAGTCATCTGCTTGAAAACTGGGAATAATAAAAGATGGATGACTCTAATAAAACTGCTTATTTTAGTATCACTGAGATACTATTATAGTTTTTTTTATATATGTTTTGATTGACTTTTGAATTATTTATTTATTTTAATTTTAAGTTGTAGTGATTTTGTATTTTTATTTATTTACTGTCATTATTTATTAGGTTTATATATGTTTTATATATGGATGACTCTAATCCAAGGGCTTATTTTAGTATCATTGAGATACTATTATAGTTTTTATTAATATTTTAAATGACTTTTGAATTATTTATTTATTTTAATTTTAAGTTATAGTGATTTTGTATTTTTAATTATTTATTTACTGTAATGTTTTATTAGGTGTTTTATATATGGATGACTCTAATCCTACTGCTTATTTTAGTATCATTGAGATACTATTTTAGCTTTTATTAATATTTTGAATAACTTGAATTATTGTGTTTTATTTTAAGTTGTAGTGATTTTGTATTTTTATTTATTTATTATTTTTTATTAAGTGTTTTATATATGGATGACTAATAAAACTGCTTATTTTATTATCATCGAGATACTAGAATAGTTTTTACTAATATTTTGATTTACCTTTAAATTATTTTCTTTTTTATTTGAATTTTAAGTTGTATTGATTTTATTTTATTTATTTATTGTCATTTTTATTATTTGTTTTATATATGGATGACTCTAATACAACTGCTTATTTTAGTATCATTGATATACTATTATAGTTTTTATTAATATTTTGAATTATCTTTTATTTTTTTTAAATTAAGTTATTGATTTTGTATTTTTAATAATTTATTTATTGTCATTTTTATTAGGTGTTTTATATATGGATGACTCCAATACAACTGCTTATATTAGTATCATTAAGATACTATTATAGTTTTAATTAATATTTTGATTTACTTTTGAATTATTTACTTTTTTTTATAATTTTGTATTTTTATTTATTGTCATTTTTATTAGGTGTTAAATATGTTTTATTTGTTAATACATCAATCTAAAATAAAGCAAAAAAAAATTAAATAAATACAAATTAATAAAAAATAACCCTAACCCTACTCAGACAACAACAAACAAACTTTATTTTAGTTAGTTGCCGATGAAACATTTATTTTTATTTAGTTTAACGGATGTATTATACCAAAATAAAAATGAATTAATACATAACAATACAGATGTATAAAATAATACTTATTTTATTATAATTTTTTTGGTTTAAATTAAAATGAGTAGTAGTACACTACCAGTCAAGTGTTTTTTTAAAGAAATCTTTTCTGCTTTCCAAGCCTGCATTTATTTGATCTAAAGTACAGCAAAACAGTAGAATTTCTAAATATTTTACTATTTAAAATCACTGTTTTCTATTTCAATACATTTTAAAATGTAATTTATTCCTTTGATTTTAAGCCTGAATTTTAGCATCATTCCAGTCACATGATCCTTAAGAAATCATTGTAATATTCTAATTTGCTGCTCAAAAACATTTATTATTATTATTATTGTTGCTGTTGTTGTTGCTGTTGTTGTTGTTAAAAATAGCTGTGTAGAATTGTTTCAGGTTTCTTTGAACCTGAAGAAAAAAGTTATTTTGTAACAAATGTCTTTATCATCACTTTTGATCAATTTAAAGCATCCAAAAATGTACTTAACTGTTTCAACTAGGATAATAATAGTAAAATGTTTCTCGAACAGCAAAGCAGCATATATAATGATTTCTGAAGGATCATGTGACACTGAAGACTGGAGTAATGATGCTAAAAATGTAGCTTTGATCACAGCAACAAATTGCACTATAAAATATATTCAGATAGAAAGCAGTTATTTTAAATAGTAAAAATATTACACAATATTACTGCTTTCGCTGTATTTGTATGTGTTTATATATCCGGTCAGCATGTCTGGCAGTGAGCAGGACACCTTTCTCACCTTCCAGTCTGTGAAGAGTCTTTACTAAACTGGCCCACAGGAGGCGCTGTGTCACAAACTACTGCAAAGTGACTGTCAAATGCATTATCAGATTTATTTTTATAAAATCATATCATGAAAGGTCAAAACAGCATATTCAGTTATTAATAGCTCATTAAATCCCTGTATTCACCAGTAATGTATTTGCTGCTTGTCTTGGGTACACAACGAACATTGCGTCTGTCCTTCATGTTCTGTTCGGTAAACAAAACAATACACTCAAACACCTGGAGTGACCTGCATCAGGACGCTATTGATTCATGATTACTGATAACCGATTCGATGGCAGGATGATATTGACGGATGAGGTGTGACTCGTGTCCCCTATCGGGAAACAGATTGATATCCAACTTACCTGGGTCAACGGGTTCCTAATTCATTACAGTCAATTGCTGTCTGTACTAATTGAGTCACAGATCACTGATGATAAGGACAGTGCTGTGTACAAAGAAAACAGACGCTTAAGCTTCTGTCTCGCTATAGTGAGTGATTTGGCATAATGAGGTCGTACCTAATGCTTTTTTCACTGCTTGTTGGCACTATTATAAACTTCAATGGAAAAACATCAAGCGGTTGTTGATTGTTTTAAAATTGTCCCATTTCGGCGTACAAAATGCATCCTAATTTCATGGTGGATCTGTGCTGGTGTTTTAAAATGCGCACGTTTTTGTGGTTCCCCGCTCCGCTAATGTAAAAACAGTGAAAGGAGACCCTACATTTTCACCACGGTTGAGAAATTTGGATGTTTTGTGATCTAGCTGTGGGAAACTTGCTGTGAATTTGTACACAGCAGGAGTCTCTATCAGCAGTGGCTGCGCTCTGGCAGATAATCTGTTTCATTTGTGAGGTGAAATATTGTGGTGTTCACACAGACCCTGTCTGGATCTGTTTATAACAGAGGACGACACAGAGGCCTAACAAGTGTTTCAGTGTTTTTAGGTGACGGTAATGTTGTATGTAAAGGTGAATTGTGCCTTTTTTTTGTTCCCATATGTTAAAATACTTCTCCTGTTTTAGTTTAAGATAAGATATTTGTGGTTGTAAAAGTGTGAACACACTGTATCACTGTGCTGTATTTGATTTGAACAAACTCCTGAATGCATTCTATGGACATAAACGAGACCTCAAATCATCAAAAGGTAGTAGTATGCTTGCACTTTAACATTTAGCTTGCGCTATAACGTTTTTTGATTATTAAAGGGCCAAGGACAGTGCTGGGAAGTAACTGATTGCATGTAATCTGGAAAGGAAAGGATGTGACATGTGGCCAAATATGGTGACCCATACTTGGAATTTGTGCACTGCATTTAACTCATCCAAATACACACACAGTAGTGAACACACACCCGGAGCAGGGGGCAACCATATTGCTCGACATTTCTCCACAATCCCTGCCAGACCTGGCAGACCTTACAAGTCCAAAACTTTAACCATTAGGCATGACTGAATGACTAAATTTTAAAATGCTGGCAATCAGATTACAGTTACTTTTTATGAATTGCATAATTACATATTATTCACAAAATGGCAGTAAATTATTTTGAATTTATAAATTCTCCCTAATTCATTGTTTTTCCATCTTTTATTCTTTCATTTCCAAAAATCCTGCTGTGTGTGATACCATTTAGTAGGGCTGATTTCTGCGATGCGGAAAACGTGGACAGAATTGTGGAATCCAGTCATAGAAATGGAATTTACTGTATTCATGAGCCTCACTAAAACTATGAAAATGAAGCACAGAGCTAGAAAGCGAAACTAGAGGTATTTCGTATTGCATGGAGGAAAAGTACTTCCTCCTGCAGTACACAGGTACACTCTTAAAAATAAAGGTGCTACATGATGCCATAGAAGAACCTTTTTTGTCTAAATGGTTCCATAGAGAACCTTTAACATCTGAAGAACCTTTCTGTTTCACAAAAGGTTCTTTGTGGTGAAAGAACGTTCTTCAGTTTATAAAAAGGTAAGAAAGAGATGGTTCTTTAAAGAACCTTTGACTGAATGGTTCTTTGTGGAACCAAAAATGGTTCTTCTATGGCATCGCTGTGTAGAACCTTCTAAAGCACCTTTATTTTTGAGAGTGTATAACGTGAAATGTCACGGAATTTGCCAAATTTTGGATGAATAAATCAAAAGTAGATTAGTTCACTTAAATCAGATCATGATGTGGACTGTGTCTGTAAATATTAAGCCACAAAAATACTATTTAAATATGAATACTGCATGTTTTGTGTATCTTTGTGTGAATGAATGGCACAGACACGGTTTTGTTTACTACATATACTGAAGCACGCATGGCGCTTGCAGTGTTTTCAGCGTTTGCGGTCTCACAAATGAGGACATAAACAAATGAACATCGTTTTCAAAGCTGTTCTGAGAGTCACTTTTTTGAGTATTTTACTGTTGGTTTTGAAAAAAATAAATAAAACTCTTCACAACAACCCGTCAAAATAAAAGTCTTGTTAAATGTGAAGAAATTGTAACAGAAATATATTACTTTTGTACTGTATAATCATGTATGTCTTAATCTACTACTACTAATAATAATACAATTATTATTGAAACTTTATTCTTAAGGAAAAATCACACAATATTTATTCCATGTTTTAACAGAATGCATGTTGTTTGCCTAAAAATGAAAAATTTAATAAATAAATAAAGGGTTTAATTTTCATTAAATTGCAAGAAGAAATAAATTACTGATTTATGCTTTTATAAATTGGAAAATAAAACGTATTTCATAGGGGCCTAAACATTTTTGTTAAACTTTTAATAAATTGCTGTTAAATTATAAACGTTTCATGATGTCAAGACATGCTTTTTATTTTATAAAATTTATTTTAATTTAATTTATTTAATGGAGTCTAGCAAAATAAAAATAGAGAAAAAATAAAAACAGAATATACAGAAAAAATAAAATGGAATTTGGGGGGAAAATAAAATGGATTTCATAGGGCCCTAATTTAGCATTGACAATATGGCTGTGTAAATAAAAAATTGTGATCCGTGCTCCTAAATTTGGGGGAAAAAGCTAAGTTTTAAACAAGTTAGGTAAAAAGTAATCTTAAAAAGTAGTCAGAATACATTAACTAAAATGAGTAACCTATATTATGTTAATAACTACAATTTTCTGTACAATTTATAAGTACCCGGATTTCTATACATACATCAACATTACTTTATATATTGTTCAAAAATACTTTTTTTTTTGGTTAATTAATACATTCAGCAAGGATTGAATGAAATTGTAACATTAGAAAGTTTGTACAGCCCTTTTTGATCAAAGTATTTCTATTATAAAGAAATGTTTCTGAAGGACCATGTGGCACCAAAGACTAATGAAAATTCAGCATTGCATCACAGGAATAAATTACATTTTACAGTATACAGAAAGCATTTTTTTTATTATTGTAATATTGTTTCACAATATTATTGTGTTTTTGATCAAATTAATGCAACAATGGTGAGCATAAGAGACTTTTTTTTAAAAACATTTAAAAAAAATCCAGACCCCAAACCTTCGAAGGGGTAGTATATCGGAGCTCCGACTTGTAATTTTCTAACCAACATTACTTACAATTTTTGGTTGGCAAGTGAAACTCAATAGAAAGAAACCATAATATCACACAAATTTAATAGTGGGCTTGTGGCAGTAATTCATTTGGCTTGTAGGAATTAATTGTGAGTAAGCAATATCCTATTAACCACCTCATAACATCCTAGACACCACCCTACGAAAGCATTTCCGTGGACCAAAACCACTCAGAACCACTTTTTCGAAGGCTAATTGTGTTTATAAGGTGCACTTAAACATGTGTTCATGCTTCATTTTTAAAAAATCAGTATTTTTCACACATTTTACTTTTATTCTACACTGCTTTTCTGTTCTCCTAAAAACGGTCTGTTGACTTCCTGGTTTCTCCCTCAGTAATTCAGGGCTTATGTACATTACAGGTACATTACAGGGTTTGTGATTTCCCTAACCCAGGAAGTAGCTTGTTGTAGTCCCTGCCAGCCATTTGTTGTAGGCCTTAAAAAGCTAATTCTGTAAAAGACAATTTCTCCCTTTGCATTGAACTTTGACTGTTGTAACTTTGTAGATGTAGTTTATGCTCAAAAAGCCACATTAACTAACTAAAGTTTAAAAGGTGAAATTGTATCTATGACCCCTTTAGCAAATGCAAAGTATTGCAATAAAAGCCTCAACACAGACAACAGCACACTAGGAACCAGCTCAGCTCTGTGGTGGCAAATTTTTGCATTGGCAAGCACGGCTTATATTTTCATCAGTAAATGTAAATATCTAGTTATTTTTGCATTTCTGGTTGCGCTAGTGGTGCAGAAATGACACACTTCACCTTGAAGAAGATGATGCCAAATGTAATTACATCAGCATCATCCATCATAGTGCTTCTATAGTTGTAATCCTCTTTTAGCTTATAGAACCCCTCTAATAAAAGCCTTGCGTTTCATTTCAATGACCTGGATGATGATACTTGTGATGAGAAGTGATTGTCATATGGCAGAATTTGTAGAGCAACAATAAACTGAACAGTTCATTTCTGTTTGATGTTGTTGGGGCAGCTCTTTATCTTCCTGCCTTTGTGTCCTCTCCACATGGAAACCTATCCCAGCGTTGGGACTCTAAGGAGCTCAGGTCGCAGCGACACGGCGCTCTGCCAAAATCCATACCCACACCACCCCTCCATTTGTCCTCATATCCCGCTTGACACTTGCCATGAGAACAAATACATTCTCACCTTTTTGACAATATAGAGGGAAAACTTATCACTGCTGCTGACACTGTTTATGCTTTTAAAGGAATGCTCCATCAATATCAATCAAGACTTAACATTTGTAAATTAAATTTGAACAAAATAGATTTTAATTTAATTTTCCACTTTTGAATGTGAATTTTGTACATTTGAAAAATCCTAAATATTTAAGAATTAAAATAATTTCAAAATTCATAATTTGCAAAATAAAAAATACATTAAATTACAGTTTGCACTGTAAACAATTGATTTTATGTGTGCTATTCAACAAAACAGAATGTTGTATTTCAATTTTAATTTTCTAGTTTTGAATGTGAATTTTGAACATTTGAATTTGACATTCAACAAAACAATTTGTTTATTTATTTATTTATTTATTTATTTATTTATTTATTTATTCATTCATTAGTTGGGCTATTTAACAAAACAGATTTTTGTATTTCATTTTAATTTTCTAGTTTTAATGTGAACATTTAGATTTAGAACATTTAAATTTTAGACATTCAACAAAACTTTTATATATTTGACAGATTTTAGTTTTTCATTAAATTTTTCTAGTTTTAAATGTGAACATTTAACAAAACTTTAGACATTTGTAGACATTCAACAAAACTTTATTTATGTATTTATTTATTAGTTGTGCTATTTAATAAAACTGATTTTGTATTTAATTTTAATTTTCTAGTTATGTAATTTTAAACATTTAAATTTTAGACATTCAACAACTTTTATATATTTGACAGATTTTAGTTTTTCATTAAAATTTTCTAGTTTTAAATGTGAACATTTAACAAAACTTTAGACATTTGTAGACATTCAACAAACCTTTATTCATTTATTTATTTATTAGTTGTGCTATTAACAAAACTGATTTTTGTATTTTATTTAAATTTTCTCGTTTTTAATGTGAATTTTGAACATTTGAATTTTATACATTCAACAAAACTTGATTTATTTGTTTAACATTTTTTTTTTCAGTTTCATAGTTTTAAATGTGAATTTTGAGCATTCGAATTTTAGACATTCAACATAACATTTTATTTATTTATTTATTTATTGGTGGGCTTTTTAACAAAACAGATTTTTGTATTTCATTGTAATTTTCTAGTTTTGAATGTGAATTTAGAACATTTGAATTTGAGACATACAACAAAACATACTTTATTTATATTTTAGGTGGGCTATTTAACAAACAGATTTTTGTATTTCATTTAAATTTTCTAGTTTTGAATGTGAATTTTAATATATATACTTCAACTCATACACACATTTACATTTAAACTGGCACAAAAAAAATGTGTTGAATGTTTACATTAAAATAAAAAATAAATAATAATTTAAAATAAAAACGTATTAAAACACATACAATTTTACATTTAATTGAATGTGTTACTTGCCATTTCTTTGTAATTATTTTAGAAATGTATTAGTTTACTGGTAAATTTACTAGATTTTTTTTATTTTGTAAAGTTGCAAAGTAAATCCTTTTTTCCCCCTCCCATGTAGGTTTAGAGATGATTGAGAAATTCAGAGCGTCAAATTTGTTTTCCAATAATGAAAAAAATAAATTGCAACCTGAGTGATGTGTCAAATTCTCTGTGGTAATCTATACCATGTGATATGGATCTTCCACTTTAAAACCGGATAAATTTAAAGCAGCAATATAGAGTATGCTGACTCTTGAAATTGAGGATATTTGTCAATGGATCCAGAAACATTGAACTGAATGAGTGTGTTTAAAATTGACCAAGAGGTCACGGGTCAGCTGATAGCAATGCGGTCGCTGTACGGTGAGGTCCATAAAACACAGGTCCGATATTGATCCATGCATGCGTTTCAAACCGTTAGTATGTTTTCTTGTCACTGGCAGTATATTAGTTGCCATATCTGTTGCCTTCATTCACACATTTCTTGCTAATCTGATTTTGCTGCAGCTTTGGATTGATTCCAGACGCCCAAATGCCGCTCAGGATCACTGTAATTATCACTCGAGAGCTGTGAGCCTTTTGCTTTTCTGCTCCAGGATTTTTAAAGTAGAGACATGACCAACAGTCTAATTGACTTTCCCGACTTCACCCATCGAAATTAAACACAACTGAGAAAAAGCAGATGTGTTGAAATGACTAGAACGCTTAAGATGTAGCTGTAGACTAATAAATATCGCTTGCCAATCAAGTCAGCCAATCAAGTCAGATGTGGATATTTCCCAGTATATCATCTTACCATTGTGTGAGATGATTAAGAAAATAAAGTCTGGCACGAAAAGTGACCTTTTCATATTTGCTAAAACTTTCATTCAGATGTGCTTAACATGACATTACGAAAAGGTCATTGCTAGATTGAAGGCATAAATACCTTTATCCTAGATTTTCAGGAACTTAATGAAAATAACCTTTGTGTTCCTCTGCTTTGAGCTTTAAATTAAGAAGCGAGACGTTTCTTAAAGGGACAGCACATCTGTGTGTGACAGAGTCTTGCAGAATTGAGACCCATTTTTGGGCTAATCGAGTTTGTGTCTTTCGTTGAATGCGAGTACTGGCACACACAACCCTGGCCTGCTGCCACCAGTGGCCATGATTGACTTCAATTATAGGCTTTGGGGATTACGTTGACCCAGGGTGGAAGTAAATCGTCTTGCTTTGCATATATAAATGAGTGGTTATCAATCCTTTATCTCAGGGTGGCATCACATCTCTGAACGCTGCCCAAGAGGATTGATCAAATGAACACGTTCCAGCGAGCCAAGGACTTTTAAGTAAATAAAGACAAACAATAGTGTCAGACAGGCCTTATCAACACCAGTGTTAAAGGAATAGTCAAGACATTATTTACTCACCCCAGGTTGTTTTGTATTATCTAATTTATTTGTCTATATTTTCTTAAATTTTCGGGGCAAAAAAGAGCATAGAGATGCATGAAGCACCGCTCACACAGAAGTCAGTTTTAAAGCAAGCAGTTTTCTGTTGGTCAGCGTTGCATTTTTTTCACCCTCATGTTAAACTTTCAATTGTATGGATTCATATTGTGATAATTGTGATTGTGGGATGACTGGATTTTGTCTGTGAAATTACAATGTGCATCGGAAAATGTGACTTTATTAATTGTATTCCTGACAATGAAGTTGATGATTTATACTGACATAAGCTTAGTTTTCTTGATCAGTGTTTTGGTTGGATTTGGGACTCTGGAGTTGAATCTCTATCTTCATCGTGCAAAGTGATCATGTCAGTTCTGAACATTTTTAAACCACT
>NC_133361.1:29174091-29308187 GCF_049309525.1 Garra rufa
TTCAATGTTTTTTTTCTACACGCGTGCACAATCATGACAAGCATTCAGGCTATCATGATTCAAACCAGCAAGAATCCAAGAACAACATTATAATTTAGCGGGCGGCAGAGGTGTTCTGGGCTTAGGAGCCCATCGTTTTCAGAGCGGGGAGGGCGATAAAGCCGACGGAAACTATTTCTGTGATGATAGGCATCAAGTAGAAAATATGAATTATTAATCACAAGCATTTTGTCCCTGATGCCCGGAGGAAAAGGCGACTACTGCTAACACAATCCCCATCTCATTTATTTTTATAGAAAACTTATTAAAGTATGTACTTGAGATCAAATGGTTAGTAGTAGAGGAAACACATGGAAATAATGAATGTCATCAACAGGGTCTGAGTGTTTGTGGCTCTTAACAAGCAATCAGAAAAGTGCCGCAATATGCATCTGAATTATGATTGAGCTGAGATTGGGCTTCTCCAGTTATTTTATTATTTAGCTGTAAGTTCATTTAGCTCTAAGTTCAAGCTGTTAGAAACGGAGAGCAATAATGAGGGATTGACACAATATGCTCCAAATGACCCAATTGTGAATCATTGTTAGCGCCATTTCAGACAGTTGCATATATAATTGACCTAAGGTTATTCTGCTGCATAATGTTATGATACTTTGCAATTGTGAATGTAAATGAAAAATTTACAGCTCTGTATGGTTTAATTGGTAACTCTCAAACTGCAATAGTCAGTTTGTTAAGATTAATAATGCATTACTGAACAACAAATCTTTTTTTTTTTTTTTACATTATTTAATAATACAGGTTAATGTTAATTTGTAACTACACTGTTGTTCATTGTTATATCATTTTCAATTCTAATATGTGACCTTGGACACAAAACCAGTCTTAAGTAGCATGGGTATGTTTGTACCAATAGCCAAAAATACATTGTATGGGTCAAAATTATTGATTTTTCTTTTATGCCAAAAATCATTAGGATATTAAGTAAAAATCATGTTCAATGAAGATATTTTGGAAATTTACTACTGTAAATATATCAAAACGTAATTTTTGATTAGTAATATGCAGTACTAAGACTTCTTTAAAGGTGGTTTTCTCATTATTTTGATTATTTTGCACCCTCAGATTCCAGATTTGCATAGTTGTATCTCGGCCAAATTGTATCTTGTCCTATTATGACAAACCATACATGAATGGAAAGCTTATTTATTTAGCTTTCAGATGTATACATCTCTATTTAAAAAAAATAATAATAATTGACACTTATGACTGGTTTTGTGGTCCAGGGTCACATATATAAATGCAAATTTAGCTAATTGTTGAAATGGTCAAAAAATAAAATTAAAATGTATAGGGTTCAAAAGTTTAGGGTCAGTAGGTTTTGTTCTTTTTAAGAATATTTATTATTATACTCATTACATTGATCAAGTGGCAGTAAAAACATTTTAGAATGCTACAAAAGGTTTATTTTAAATAAATGTGTTTCTTTGAACTTTCTATTCAAATTATTCTTAAAAAAAAGTTTCCACAAAAATATTAAGAAGCACAATGACTAAACAATTAAACAACATTTTTAAATATATTTAAAAAAATAAAAAATATTTTACTGTATATATATTTAAAAGAGATATTTTTTACAGTTTTTACTGTATTTTTATGAAATAAATGCAGTCTACGTGAGCATAAAAGACATCTTACCAGGCTAAAACTTTTAAACAGTAGTGTGCATAAAAAAACACAACTTTACAAACACATTAATCTTTAATTTTTTAACACTATTGCATTAATCATGTTATACTCATCTTTTTGGAGCAACTGATTTTGACGGCTCAATTACATCATCCAGTAAAATTTTCTAGATTAATATTGATTTTAGTTCACCCAAAAATTTAAATTCTGTCATTACTCACCCTCATGTCATTCCAAACCCATAAGACCTTCGTTCACCTTCAGAACACAAATTAAGATATTTTTGATTAAATCCAAGAGCTTTCTGACCCTGGACAGCAACACAAAAAATGTTGAATAAAGTCACTATTTTTGTTTTCTTTGTGCAAAAAAAAAAGTATTCTTGTAGCTTCATAATGTTGAACCACTGATGTCACATGAACCGTTTTATCGATGTCTTTACTACCTTTCTGGGCCTTGACATGTCAGTTGCTGTCTATGCAGAATTGAATCAAAAATATCTTAATTTGTGTTCTGAAGATGAACGAAGGTCTTATGGCTTTGAATGTTTTTGGGCAAACTATCTCTTTAATGACACTATTGTTCATTGTTATCTCATGTTTGTTCATAATATGAACTAATGATAATTTATACAACTTAAAATGAATGATTATAGTGTATAAGTAGTACACATATAAATTGTCCATTATTATTATTATTTGTAAGCTATTGCTCTGTAGTTTTTTTTCTTTTGGCCATGTCTCAAGTTGCCAGAAATGTGCTGTGACCATCCTAGGTATTTCCTGCCGATGAAGAAATTGTAAACTACAGTCCGCGGTCAGCAGAGTTTATAGTCAATGCCGTCGGCTTCATGATTTACGCTGTTCCGCCAGCACCCTGCGCTCACCCAGGGGAGATGGGTGTCTTTTTGATATAACGGCATTATCTTTTATATGTCCTTGAATGCGAGATCTTTCTTCAAAAGCTGGCAGAGGGGGGACACACAATATCTGAACGTGTCTCCTGCTTTTACAGAGGAAGTCTTCAAGGTGGACACTAATATTCCACGGGATGTTTCGGCCATGAGTGGATTTGAGAGAAAAGATCTTTAATCCCTTTGTAAAGTTTAATCAAGCTGAAATTTCAAGACGCTCCTCTGAGCTATTTGAAGTGAATCGCTTTGACGCGACAGGATCGTTTTTATTAATAAATGCCATCTTTAATTGAAATCTCAATTTATCACCGCAAGAGCTATCTGTTGTGCAAAACCGCGACACAAGCGCCGTATTGAAATCATTACATAATTAGGAAAATTAAATAGGTGATACATTCTGCGCTTGACTCAAGGGACAGTTACATTTCTGCTTTTCTATCGCCGTATTTTTTAAATGACTCCGTTTTGTTCTTGCAAAGAGGAGATAAGACTAATTGGACAGTTGAAAGACCCGTGAATTGATGATATTGCTTGTGTTGCTCTCGTTTTACTACGTGGCCCGAATTAATGTGTTTGAAACGTCCCTTTTGGGTTTCCTGAGTCTGCACAGTGACCTTGGTGTCTTTTTTTCTTCTTTCCTTCTTTATGTACCCTCTTAACAGTCTGAAATGGGATTTGAAATGCACTGCATTATGACATGCGAAACAGAATGTGAGAGCTGACCCTCTCAGTTCATGGTAACATTCGTATTATGACTCACATTCAATTATCAATCCGGCCCTTCAGAGAGCCTCTCAACAATAGATCAGTGAGCATAGAATGACCGTCTTTGCCATGGCAATAACCATCTTTTGTACTGCAGGTTTTCTCTTATTGCAGGGAAATATTCTGCACTTGGCACAATAGGCCTACGCACACATACGCGTTGTTTTATTTATGGAGTCAATGCAGGACGTTCACATTGCTAGACACCTCAAGCTTACGTTAACAAACACCCCTGTTTCCACCCACTATTAAAGATGTATGATTTCCTCAAGCTTTTATTCTGGCGAGGAGATAAACATCAAAACTAAACCTTGCCGGACGAATTGAAGTCGGGAGCCAGTGGCTTGTGTTGTGTCGTATCGCGTCTGTTGACCGTAGGTGGATCGGGTAGGTGTGTGGAATCAGTGGTTTATTGTGTGAGCCGCAGTGCAGAGCGAACGCAATGGACTGAGAGAGTAAGCCGTGAGCTGTGACACTACGCTCTTTGTTAAACACAGTCAGGGGAACGTGGTCGATTTAGCAGAGCAACTCCGGGTTCCCACAGCACTTTATATCAAACGGAAAGATTAGCACTTAACAAGCTGTTGGGAAAAGGACATTTTTTTGTCCGCTACATTCATTTATCTTCGACACTGCATGTGTAAAACCAATTATAACATTCGTTTTACAATGATTTTTTTTTCAGCACATATTTTATTCCTTCTCTACAGTCTAAATGACCATATGATTGTAGGAACAAGAACTTTAAAGTATCTTAAAGGATAACTGTTGCCAAAATGCAACCTGGGCTGTTTTTTTTTACTGTAAACGAGACAAACATATATCTAAAAGCATAATTACGACAAACGAGCCGTTTTTGAGATTGACCGTGATTTAGTTTTGTGGTCAGTGCCCGTGAATGGGAGTGCTAGGGGCGTAACTTTGAGCACATCAAAATCGTTATTTTTACAACACTAAGAAGACTCGACACGCCATGAAACTTTGCTCGAAGTATCGCCTGGGTCTCTACACATGAACTCGAGCACTGAGAACATTGTTTGTGTACACAGAGTTTACTAAAAAGAAAGTTTTTGAACAACTCACTTTCACTGTTTGGGTTTCCGCTCGCGGCCATCTTGCCAGTCAAGAAGTGTCGATCTCCGATTGCGAATGAATGGACTCCATAGGATGAAATATTAGACTTATATGAGGCTCTTTTTACAACTAGAAGTTTAATATTGTTTTTCACTTGCGACAAAACAACGAATTAGCCGTGCATTTATATGGAAATATGCTTTAGGAGCTATCCATCCTCGCACTCGGAGATCGACACTTCTTGACTGGCAAGACGGCCGCGAGCGGAAACTCAAACAGTGAAAGTGAGTTGTTCAAAACCTTTCTTTTTAGTAAACTGTGTGTACACAAACAATGTTCTCAATGCTGGAGTTCATGTGTAGAGACCCAGGCGATACTTCGAGCAAAGTGTCATGGTGTGTCGAGCCTTCTTAGTGTTGTAAAAATATCGATTTTGATGCGCTCAAATGTATGCCCCTAGTACTCCCATTCACCGGCCATTGACCACAAAACTAAATCACGGTCAATCTCAAAAACGGCTTGTTTGTCGTAATTATGCTTTTAGATATAAGTTTGTCTCATTTACAGTAAAAAAAAAAAAACAGCCCAGGTTGCATTTTGGCAACAGTTATCCTTTAATTACTAATTATTAACCACTTAAGCTACACTGTTTTGTAGGTTGATCTAAACATAACACTTTTTTAATGAAATAATTATTAATGTGACAAGTATCTTTCTTTTAAAAAGGTTTTGATTATCAAAGATTAGTTTTGAAAGGATAGTTCACCTAAAAATGAAAATTATCCCATGATTTACTTCTCCTAGGTGTATGACTTTCTTCTTTCAGACGAAAAAGTGGCGTTCCAGCGGATAATGTAGTATATAATTGTAGCATAAGCTCTGTTGAGAAGTGACAAGAGATTGTATTTGTCTGAAAGAAGAAACTTATGTACACCTAGGATGGCTTGAGGGTAAATAAATCATGGGGTAATTTTCATTTTTGGATGAACCTTTAAGGGATCAAATTAGTGAGTGCAAGGGGGACTTTAATTCATTGTCACTCAGCATATTGAAAATTGGGGAAAGTCGATTGTTAGTGAAGGATTTTGTTCGTAGGATAAAATACATAAAGACAAACAAATAACATAATGTTCATTTTGGATTTTGTTAGTTTTTATTATTATTATTGTTATTATTATTATTATTATTATTATTATTATAAGATCACTGATTTAACACTTCAGTAGTTTTTCTCTATGTAATACTTAATTAAAGCTTAAACATTGTTTTGGACTTTCAGAATCACAGTAACAGCTTTCTTAGCTTATCACAGCACAACACTTTTTATGAATTATTTATTAATGTGATGCAAGTATTTCTCTCAGAATCATTTATTAAAATATTTTACCAGAGGAAAAAAAAAAACTGTTTGACATTAGCCTGTGATGACACTTATTTGCTGTCAGTTAGGAGGATTCCTTTTTTAAACATTTAGCGTCTTCATTATTTCTTAAAAAAAAAATAATAATAAATTGTATAAGCACTCGCAGGCGAATTGTAGAGCATAATGGCCTTTAGCACCGAACAAATCACATGCCTTCGAAGTGTAGACATATTTCTCCCCAAAGGACCTGCATTTTTTCTTTTTATTTTCTTTTATTTTTTTCTGGAAGGCTGGACATCTGTGTGTCCACTGACAACACAAAGGGGCAGATAAGGGTCCTTTTGCAATGTGAGGAGAGAAACCGCACTGATATGCCATAGCAGTCTCTTCCTGATGAAGTGTTGGACTTCAAAGAAGATAAAAGTAAGAAAGGCTGTGGACCACTGGTAGATATTGAAGTGCTTTCATAAAATACTGCTAAGGGACTTGTGGGTAATGCCTGTGGAAAAGACTTAATACAGAGCTGGAGCCCATAATGTAGGTCGCTGAATATATACGAGGTCTATGTTAGAGGTCTACTAAATAATAAAATATTTGTGTTATTAAGATGCAGCCAACCTGCTTACTGCGAATTCCTTTTAGACTATTGGTAATAATGTTGGCATTACAAAGGATATTGATTTTTAACCAAACACGGATCCTGCTCTCTGCGGTCAGTGTCATCACAGTAAGGTCACTTTCAAAATCTTTCACACTCGCTGTCTGGAACAAATTACCAACCTTCACCTGGAGATCCATTGATCTGTCTTCAAAAAAACAGATTCTCTTCCAGGAGCACTTTACTAACTAACTAGCGTCTATGCACTTTTTGCGCTTTAAAAATAAGGACAAAATTCAACACATCTGCAGCAGTACTACCCTTGGATTAAATGATTGTATCTTCTTTTGTAAGTCACTTTACATAAAATCATCTTTAAAGTATGTTCAGTAAAATGAGAAAAAAAAAGGCTGTAAGGAATATATGTACAGTATATGTATATGTAGTTGATTGTGTAATGTACACTGAAAAAAAAGCTATATATATATATATGAGCAGTATCACACAAGGAGACGTCTACTTGTGTAATATTGCATTTAAAATGACAGTTTAATGACACAACGGAGTGTCTTTAAAAGTCCACTTTCGTGCAGAACTACTTCCTACCAACACCGATTCAAATCTAAAGTGGACAGTTTAACATCTGAGTCCAAGCCTCTGTTACTAATTCGAAAACGTCACTTTAGAACTAGTGATGAACAAATGTTGAGTTGCTTCATTGAAAGCTTATTGTATTACTGTACTAAAAGCAGTGTATTATATATAATCGAGTATTATGAGAGCGGGAGATGGACTGAGCAATTGTGATTATCTGAATCTGATCCAGCATTCATTCTATGTATCGGTCTCGTATTCACAATAAACACTAGTTTGAATATTTGCTGGGGAAAGTATTATCTTTGTCGTAACATTAATATCCTTTCATCTCTTAAGGGTGATTTTGCTCAGTGCATTTGTTCTCTGTGTAAAGATGTTGTTGAAACTAAAAATAACATCAGTTTAAAATAGTGTTTATTTTTCAGTATAAAAGCCTTTACTGCTGACTCGTAAAAAACAGCCTCCTGTCGCAATCTGATGGTGGATGCAACTAAAATCACTATCATGAACACACACCATTTCTCAATACTAAACACTGTTATTAAATACTATTATTTATAAAAAATATTGTTTATTGAGTATAATATTTAACAAACAACAGACATTTTAAAAGTTGCTATAGGAAATTCAGTCAAAAGTGTAAAGGCAGCGCTCTGATATGGAGCATTGAATTTGCATAATTATGAAATTTTGCCAAAACGATCTTCTCTGGTGGAACAAGTAATAGATTAATGAGACCAAAGACTACTTTTAGATTTACCCACAACAAATTATATCTCATGTGTAACTTCCAGAAGATCTGGCCAAGGTAAGGCGCTCCAGTGGTGACTCCGCTGACAATCTGCAGCTCACATGTCCGAAAACATTGACGCAAATTTTCAAATAGATATTATCTTTATTAACAAACTGCATATAAACAAGTACATTCTCGCCTGAAAACCTCTTAAAACTACGTTCTGTGACACAAAAAATGTAATATTTAAAAAATGATACTGGATTTGGGCATCCGCCATGACACTCACTGTAAGAAGTACAGCGAACAGAGTAATATGGTTACAAACAATGAAACAACTGTTGAAGTTCTGATATCACTCTAATATCGCACACTTATCAGCCAATCAGATTTGAGGACCAGAAAGACATACACGTTGAATTAAACATGAAAATCTTAAGAAAATCTGAAATAGTGTTTTCTTTCTAAAACATACTCCAATAATCTTTTCTCTTATTTAAAACTTTTACAGTTTTTATGTTGTAATTATTATTAACTTTTTAATGTTAGCTGAATTTTTTTTTTTTTTTTTGTCCTCTGGAAATGTCTTAAAATGATGTATTTGCAATATTTTACCATGTTAAACAACAGTACAACCCATTAAACCATCTGTACTTCTGTTCTTTTACAGCTTTGTTAAATATCCATTCAGTTAAATATGCTATCAACCCTGACTAATGTCCAAATTTGGTTCATTTATATTCATTTTATTCATTTTTGCATATCTCAAATACCCAAGTCTATTGTGTGTCCATCCCATGAGGGCTTTCTTAACTAATTGGATCTAATCTAGAGTTTAATTGGAAACACGAAAGTTAATTTCTTTTATTTAAGAATAATTATGTTGCTACTTTGAAATGTTTGATACAGCTGCACTCTTTTCATTTTGGTTGGTATGTTTTGGTGTGAGTTTGTGGGTTTTTTAATCCTTATTTTGTATTTTTAGCTGGACTGGAGGGGCTGGAGGCAGGCAAGAAATATGGTTGCGTTCTTCTCCACTGCATGCTTGTCGTGCGCCGCTGCTCCAGCTCTCCCCGACTCACTATATGTTCACCCCGATATGCACCCCGAGGCAATGTGCCTTTCATTATTTCTTTTGAAACTTTCATCTGAAGTCTCCTAGGGATTAGCCCTCTTGATTCCTGACACAGTCGATGAAAAACAAGCCTTATACACTGGGAGGCTT
This sequence comes from Garra rufa, assembly GCF_049309525.1. Taxonomy (NCBI): domain Eukaryota; kingdom Metazoa; phylum Chordata; class Actinopteri; order Cypriniformes; family Cyprinidae; genus Garra; species Garra rufa. Next base: position 29,183,049 of record NC_133361.1, read on the forward strand.
TCAGCCAGTGGAGCTAGTCTCTCTGCACCATCTCTCACAGTGTTCAGCCATGTCAGGATTCCTACACAACAAGTGGGCTGTCTTTCTTGATTTTCCTAATGGCTTCGGTGATCTCTTATCATTTGGAAGAGAGCTGGGGGTTTTAAAACGCTCCGTCTCTTTCTTTGTTAATGAATGTAGCAAATCTTTACTACTTAACACCTCTGAGATTTTATCAGGGAAACTGTGGTCTGTTCACGGTCATGAATGTTAATAAGCCCTCTTACCTCAAGTGCTTCAGTGCCTCAGCCCTCTCGGATGGTCTTTACAACAACGCTGGGACTTACAAAGATGATGCAAAGCTTACCAAGTTTCAAGTCTGGAATTGTAAGTGCTGGCTCTGACTGCAAGCCTCCTGATTGGTCAAGCTGAACCTGTGCTTTTAAATATTAATTGGTGTTCTTGAGGGATTTAAAGGGATAGTTCAGACAAAAATGGAAATTCTGTCATCATTAACTCACTCTCATGTCGTTCCAGACTTGTATGATGTCTTCTGCACGACACAGAATATGTGCATATAATGAAAGTCAATGGGGTCCAAGCTCTATTTGGACTTTTAGTTTTAATCTGCCTTTGCTCATACAACCTCTATAAAAATTCCAGAGTAAATTACCTACCCTTTTTTTATTTTGTCAAACTCAGTGCTCCTATAATCCCATCCGAATGTGAGTGTCTGTGATTGCTGATATTGTATTGTCCCATTGCTTCTCCTCATGTCTTTTTTGACAAATCTGAGCTATATTTGCACACTAACCTTTCATATGCTACTTTCAAGAAAAGTAGACTAAAGCCTGATTCCAAAGGTAATTGTTTCTCATGGGGACATAAGCGATTTTTAACATTTACAGGGCTTAGTCAGTGATTTTATTGCAGTACGAATCCTGAATGCTAGTGTTTTTCTTCCACAACTTGCGTAAAAATCCCCAACCAAATTACCTACAGCTTTTTGACAAACAACAAGGTTGTGTGGTTTTGAATTGCTGTCCGAATCCACATCTAGGAGTTTACAAAAAAAAAAAAAAATATATATATATATATATATATATATATGTATATATATAAAAAATGCACTGTATGGTAGATAAATGTTGAACTTTGCTGTAATTTGCTTGCATATTTATTCCTGGAAAAAAAACTAAACTAAATGCTGGAAAGTATTTACAAGAATAATATTTCATAACTGCTCCACCACAGCAAGTGGGAGCTGTTAAGAGCAAAAATAAGAAAGAGAAAGCATGTAAACATTTGAAATGGGTCATTATTATGGCAATACAGTTTTAAAATGTGTTATATATTATAAACATAAAAACATAAACCAAGCTTTGTTTACCTCATGTAAATAAATAGGTTGCATTTCTTAAATTAAAGTTTTTTTTTCTTTAGACAATGACAGCTGGTTTCGCTAGATAAGATCCTTATTTTTTGGCTGAGATTGTGTAGAGCCCTTTGAAGCTGCATTGAAACTGCAATTTGGACCTTCAACCCATTGGTGCTTGTTGAAGTCTTTATTTTGAAATCTTTATTTTGGAAGTGAACTAATCCTTTGAATAAGTTTTTGTATAATAATAATAATAAAAGACATGATGCATGCAAAAACAGCACAGGGCCTTCTGTAATGCCCACATTTAGAAAACACACACTCCCAACTCTTTAAAAAATATGCCCCATCCAAATTGGCATATAAAATCACAGACGTTGGGTGATGATAACACAAATGTTGTTTAGAAAACTAGTCCTAATTATGGCTAGTGTTTTAGCTGTTTTTGTCCACGCATTCTTCCAAATGTCGTCTTTTGTGTTCTGCAAAACTAAATGACTAACTAAGGTTGGGTTTATGATGAGAGAATTTGATTTGACTGGCCCTTTAAGCACTGTGTGTTTGCAGCCACCCACTTTTTGCTGCTTTCTTTTGTCAGGATTTTCACTATGTCATATTTTGCCATGAAGCAGGTGGAGCTAATCTATCTCTTTTGCCCTTCAGTTATGGTTTACTGTCCAGGGGACTGGACACGAGCGTCTCCAATAATCTCTTAATTAGGCGATGATGGACTATTCATTTAGTATGCAAAGCTGCAGTTCTCACTTTTCACTGAGCAAAGCCCCCTTTCGCGGTGGCGGCCGAGCCAACGCTAATGATCTCAGCAAGTGGCAGCAATCCATTGCAGTGCTACTGTGGGGCCACATTAATCTTGTGGGTGATCTGTTTGATGAATGACCCTGGACTAGAAGTCCTAGCAGATTCCACCCTAATTATGCTGAGGGTGCTCCACCTAGGAGGCGCTCGGGGAGTCTTTGCAGACTCAGGGATGTGTCGCCGCTCTACAGGTGCTTTTAGATATTGCTCCGGTGGACCCTTTGGGGGAGATGACGTCACATGTCCTGGGGGTACCATCCAGAGGTGAAGATGATGTATTGGACCTGTTCCTCCCATGTGCCACCTGGGCAAAAGCCTGCGAAAGTCATCAATCTGAGGGACATCCCGAGAAGGGGTCATTAGAGGCCTTAGATCTATTACAAGCTGTTCTGATACTTTTTAAACTATTTGAGAGATCTTTCACTGCCCGATTGCTTTCCGGGGTGTTTTTGCCATTCCACTGGCATTCAATTGCTTCTCTCTGTTGCTCTGAGTTATGTTTGAAGATTGAATGCTCAGCAGGGAAAGTGTTGCATCAGCTGAAGTTCTGGAAAAATAAATAATATACCAATGTTCTCCTGAGAGGCAAAGGAGAAGACATCTTTTCTCCTTGAGCAGATTCTTGTTCTCAGAATTAGTCAAACAAAATTATTGATGTAATTTTACGAGCATTTATTACAAGATTTAGAGGTCAGTGTTATAGTGCAGCTGGAGATGATCTTAAGTGTTTCATTCTCAATAATCTTTGTGTTGTTTGAGTAGAGTTTTGTTTCTAAAGTTGGGGGGGGGGGGGGGGAATAATGTTAAAAACTGAAATTAAAGGGTTGGTTCACCCAAAAATGAAAATTTAGTGTTTATCTGCTTACCCCCAGGGCATCCAAGATGTAGGTGACTGTTTCTTTAGTAGAACACAAACGAAGATGTATAACTCAAACCATTGCAGTATGTCAGTCATAAAATGGCAGTCAATGGGTTCCACAGCTTTGAGAGTCAAAAAAATAATACACAGACAAAACCAAATTAAACCCTGCGGCTCCTGACAATACATTGAGGTCTTAAGACACCAGGGCTCGCAAAATTTCAAAATCTCTGGTAGCCCTTCGGGCAGGTACTCTTCAGATTTTGGTAGCCCGAAAATAATTTAACTAGCCCAAATAAAAAAAATATACATTTTTTCTTTTTAATATAGAAAATCAGATAGGAGTCTAAGGCCCGGTTTTTTAGATGGGGTTTAGCCTAAACCAGGATTAGGACATTTAAGTAATTTTTATAACCGTGACTTAGAAAAGAAACTATAGGCCTACTGGTGTGCATCTGGAGACAAAACAAAGGCACTGATATATTTTAAGATCAGTCAGTCCAAGTTTCTTTCAGTTGAAACAGCTCAGATTTACATTTAATCTAGGACTAGTTTTAAGCCTTGTCTGTGAAACTGGGGGTAAATGTCAATGAAAAATGTTTTCAATACACAAATACAAACAAATATCAAGGAATGAATTTTATTTCACTATTTAGTGTATCTGCAGAATTTTTAAATATCAATTTAAGGCAATTTATTACCCATTTTATGAGCTGCACAAGTAAAATGAACAGTATGAGTAGGATTGGAATCAATTTTTCGGATTAGCAAAAAACAAACAAAACCAAAAAAGTTTGTTTTTTAATAATTACTGAATGTTTTAAGTACTTCTAATCCACAGCAAAAACTACTAGCTGAACTAATAAAGTCACAAAACAACAATTACACAAATGACAAGTGTAGATGAATACAGCATAAAGTTACTAATAAAATCAATAACACTAGTATTCAGGTGCAGACATTTAATAATTTATTGCAAAATAACTAGTGCTTCTCAATGCAGGTATTTATAGGATGCTGTCTCTTTAAGGCCAAATGCACGAACCGAAAACTGGCACGCATCTCTTTCTCAGCTGTTTCGGTTCACTGAAGACATAACCGACTGTGTTTACCAGAATACCAAAACGGGTATTTAAACATCTCTTTGAATGCAAACACACATAACAAAGTTAAGTTAAAGAGGAATCAATCTGTGAATCGTCTGAATTGCGCCTCTCTCTCTCTCTCTCTCTCTCTCTCTCTCTCTGTGCGCGTGCTCGCCTCAGGTGTGTGCGGCAGCGGTAAAAACAAACAAACAAAAAACAGCGTCCGCGTTCTCTTTTACTGCAATGGTCTTAGTCCTGTGCAGTGGACAGTCGGTTCCCCTCAGATAAATTCATATAAAGAAATCAGTCCGCGTTTTGACATTGAAACGTGCAGCGTGCATATTTATTCAATGACATCATTGCCTTTTGAAGTTTAATCCAGCCCTATCACGATTCTCGTCTTTCCGTCCCCAAATGTAAGACCTCCTAAATTATAATTAAGAATTTTCTTATACTATTTAACATATTTAAAACTTTTTATGGCCTTAAATTTGATACAACTAAATTGAGGGGTTTTTAAGGACATGCAGGAGCCGTCAACTTTATGATAGCCCGTCGGGCAGCCCAGTGACACATTTTGGTAGCCCGACTGGAAAACACAATAGCCCCGGGACGTCGGGCTAGCGATTTTGCGAGCCCTGGACACCAAACAATCGGTCTGTGCAAGAAACTGAACAGTATTGATATATTTTTTTACCTCTGATCCACCGCAATGTTCAACTGTCCGGAGCATGTTCACAACATCCGGCGCATGATGAAGAGCAATCAACCATAGCTAAAGTCAATAAGGCTCAAAAGTTGGGAGTCTGTGAAAAGTAAACACTCCCGGATGAGGTTGCGCAAGCAAATGGAATCCTTTAGTTTTGATAGACTGCAACAGTTTGAGTTAAAAATCTTTGTTTGTGTTCTACTGAAAAAACAAAGTCACCTGCATCTTGGATGCCCTGGGGGTAGGCAGATAAACATCAAATTTTCATTTTCCATTCCGATTCCATTCCGGGTCGACCGATTATCGGTGCCGATAATCTGTCATTTTTAAGGCTGATTTTTAGAAATTAATATCTAGTATCATTCAGTCAAGCAATTGGCATAAATGTAAATAAACACTAAAAATTAACTCTTTAAAAAGTTAATTTACAACTTTATAATTTATAAAAAGTAACCATTCTGATATTTGATACAGATTACATTAATTATTGGTTTGTTGTTAGTGTATTTAAAAATAACTTTAAGTACATGTTAAATGACAGCACAAATAACAAATAAATCACTTACTCAAGTAAATATCCACTATCAACCACGGTATATCAAATATCAAACAATAGTCATTAAAAAAAAAAACAAGAAAAAGGTTTTGCCCGATAACCAATGTGGTACCGATATTGTGAATCACTAATTTGATGCAATTTTTCTTGACCCTCTTTGAGTACATTTTGACATTCATTTTCATTTTTACACCAGACATATATATTGGTTCAAAATATTGGTTATCGGTTTACTTGACCTGTAATAATCAGTATTAGCATCGGCCCTGAAAAACAAATATCGGTCGACCCCTAATCACAACTTTATAATATTTGCTAAAGATTACAATTAACAGTTTTATTAGTTATTAGAACTTGATTGCTAAATGACCAGGAAGTTGGCTAAATGTAAAAATAGAGCAAATGAGCACAAATAAATATCCAGTATCAACCAATTAAGCAGTTGCCATACATGTAAATAAACACTAAAGGTCTTTATACACTGAGTCCGAAATTCTTGTCCGTAATTTTTGCACGTAAAAAAATTAATACGACTGTACGTTGTATCAATCACATTTTACACACTGCCTCCAAAACTTTCGCCCGTCTTAAAAAAAAAATCGGATCAGGTTCGATTTTCTGCGTTTTCACATCAGTAGAAAGCATTTTAATAGGAAAAAATGACAAATACAATTAACAGTTTGAAAAATAGATATTCTTTCTGATATTTGATAAAGATGACATTTATTATCGGTGTGTTATTAGTGTATTTTAAAATGAACTTTATGTAAGTGTTAAACAAATATCCAGTATCAGCCACTATATATCAAATATCAAACAATAGTCATAAAAAACAGTTGTTGTCCGATAACCGATGTACCGATAACGTGCGTCACTAATTTGATTTTTATCAAATTTTTATCAGATTTCACTAATTTCGTTTTTATAACCTTAACTGTTATTGTTGAGCTATAAATGTAATCTTAAGACTATCTTGACCCTCTTTGAATAAATTTTGACAATTATTTTCATTTTTACACCAGACATATATTGGTTCAAAATATCGGTTATCGGTTTACTTGACCTATAATAATCAGTATCAGCATCGGCCCGGAAAAAAAAATAGTTCTGTTATTAATTAGCTTAAACAGCTATAAATGTAATCTTAAGACTGTCTGGACCCTTTTTGAATATATTTTGACATTCATTTTAATTTTTACCCCAGTTCATAGTATTGGTTATTGGTCTACTTGAAGGAGCTTAAATATGTTAAATGACTGCAAAGTTGGTTAAATGTAAAAATAGAGCTAATCAGCACAAATAAATATCTGGATTAACTAATTAAGCAATTGTTATAAATGTAAATAAACACAAATTAAAATTATTCATTAAAAATAAATAATTTATACATCACAACTTACAGATAATTTAAAGAGATAAATAGAGAAAAAGAGATATTAATTCTGATATTTGATAAATATTACATTTATTATTGGTGTGTTATTAGTGTATTTAAAATGTAACTTTATGTAAGTGTTAATTAAATATCCACTATCAACCACTATATATTAAATATCAAACAAGTCAGTCATAAAAAACCCAGTTGTTGTCCAATAACCGATGTACCGATATTGTGCGTCACTAATTTGATGTATTTTTATAACCTTAACTGTTATTGTTGAGCTATAAATGTAATCTTAAAGGAACACTCCACTTTTTTTGGAAATAGGCTCATTCTCCTAATCTTATCGGCCTAGAAAATCGCAGCTTTACATTTTCCGTCGGTATTAGTACACGATATAACTACAGAAGAGTCAAGTTTTAAATAGGACAAATATGGAAACTCGTTGCTCATTTTTGAACGCGATGCTATTGGTCTCATAGGATTCAATGATCTATGCTAAGCTATGCTAAAAGTGATATCGCCAGAACAGGAAAACGGCTGAATGGATTTCAAAACGGTAAAAATCAACTTATTAACTCGGGGGGGAGTTGGAGAAATGAGCCCATTTCCAAAAAAAAGTGGAGTGTTCCTTTAAGACTATCTTGACCCTCTTTAAGTAGATTCTTGTCAAATCAACTAAGAATATTGAGTAATTGAGTAAGATATAGAAAATAATACTATACTGCTTTATAAGGCGGTCACTCTATAAGGTCTTTACTCTGCAATTGAACAACAGTCTTATTACCAGTAGTGTTTCATTGCCATTCTGTTCTGCTACAGGAGTCTGAAGTATCTGTAGGAGAACCTTAATGAGAAGAAAAGCCTTCATAAGAGGGCTGATGTCTCCAGGGCAAAGCACGGCCTAGCGGACGTCCGCAGGGAAATTCTTTGACCTCTAGTTTCTAGTAGCGAGATGCGAGACTCCCCATGGCCCCTGATGGTTATCCTGCCCGTTCTCTGCGGTTTGCCGTGCTCTTTCTCTCCAGAGCTTGTGACCCCTTCAGAAGTCATTCTGATTCTCCTTCCCAGCAACCTGTCCTCTGTGACTTTTTATTTCGGCTCAAATTTGTCATCTCTCATTATCTTTCAGAGTAATGACATTAGGATCAATAGGCTTTTACTCTTCCAATTTTGTATCATGCCTGACTGAGGAAATCGCTCATTATCTATTTTATGTTTCATGGAACACAACTATGCTTCTTGGAAATGTTTCATTTGTTTGTTTTCTTGTTGATTGCACAGACGCTGTTGACAATATTACAAATTCAATCTCCCGGCTTTCCCGTCGCAGTCAACCGAATTCCTGTGTGTAGTTAAGCCCCGCAAACAGCACCGGTGCTATCGGATGGATTGATTTAATTGCATTCACATACAATAAAGTTAGGATCTAAAAGGTCAGCAGGAAATGCTGCAAAGCCCAAAGGAGAATTTTTTTTTTTAAAGAGGCTGGAGAATTTAATACACATCCATCACTTTTTATCATCTAATTAGTCCTCTGCATGGCAGGCTGTTCAACATGGGAGGAAACAGCGGTATTGATTCGATAAAGGCCTGGTATCTATCATTTCACTTGTTCATTGACAGACTGCCCGGCCATTTCTGACTCTGTCTTTATAGTGTCAGCAAAGCGCTACTGCTTGTTGCGCTATTGCCTTACAAAATTGTTATCATCCCTCTGATGTCACAGGAATAACAGTTTCCTGTGTGAGGCATTGGTTGTAACCCAGCACATTTTTATCGCCCTGATGCAGTCGTGCATCTCGGGTGCACACAAAACTAAAAGCAACCAAAGAGCATCATTTCATATCTAGCAATTTGGCATATTCATATAGAAGGAATGTGGAAACTGTTATATTGCTGACATTTCTAAATTCAAGGGCTGTATTTGAATGACTGCATGTGTCAATATTACTGTGGACAAGATGGATTTTTCACTTTAATCAGTACTCTGTACTGTATTATCATCTCGATTTGTCTCTACTGTCATCCCAGGACCAAAATAAAAGTGGAGGGTGAAATTATTTTGTTCTGTCTCCATTGGTGCAGTGAAATTCATTGGTGCTATCGGCTGATCATCAATTTACGCTCTAGGCCTTATAGATCTTCTGGCTTGTTTAGCCCTCTCCACTCATTTCCATGCTTTTGGATGCGTGTGTGTGTGTGTGTGTGTGTGTGTGTGTGTGTGTGTGTGTTCATGCCTCGGAGGCTGTCAGAGGTTGCCGTTTTCTCTCTCACTCAGACAGTGGTGGAAGCATTTCTGCTTTTGCCTTGAGCTCACAGCTTGGTGAGCATGTCATTTTTCAGTTTTGTTTGGTTTTCATTGGAGGGGAAGGGCATGTTCAAGTATGATCAAGCAGTAAGAATGTCCAAAACAGAAGGCAATGGATAGAGAAGAAATATTGCAGTTTAGACATTTCTGCCGAGCTGCATGGCATAAAAATATTTAAATAGATGAACCATATGTTTACATTTGATATTTGTCCACTAATTACCCATTGTTAGCGCAGAGAGCAATCTGTCTGCATATTTATATTTAGCCATATTGTCTGCTCAATTTATCATCTAGGGGAAAGATAAAATCAGGGCTGGCTGGAAATGGAGTTAAAATGCTTTAAGCGTGATATGATGGGGTTATGAAATCAAAGAACCTAAAAGAAAGCAACTTTAAATGTAAATTAATCTTTACGTAAATATTGCATAATTGTTTAAAGTTCCACGAGAAAAAGTATGAAATGAAATGTTTATTCAGCAGATCAGCATATTAGAATAATTTCTGAAGATTTACGTGACACTGAATCAACTGGACATCATATTTATCTGTGTTATGTTATTTTTTATAAAACGGTTAGTTCCATTCCTCAATTCTGATTGGTCAGCAGCTGTGTCGTATTCATGATACGGCACTGCTATGACCGCTTCACTCAACGGTTTTGTGTATCATTGAACCCCCTTAGCAACCACCCTTAGCAACATAAACACAGCTGCAGCAGTTAGGGACTACTTTTTATAGCGGAAGGCAGTTAATGATTTTACTTTATGAAAACGTACAACTTAATATATATAAATTAATATATATTTTTGATTTTAATATTTTTATTGTGTGGTAACCGTTTTATAAAAGCAATAAGGTACTTGAGGCCGTGCTGTATCGTGAATAAATCACGGCTGAAGGGGTTGCAGGGGTAACAACGCCCTTCAGCCGTGATTTATTCATGATACAGCACGGCCTCTCGTACCTTATTGCTTAATTAACAATTCATGTTATGCAGTTTATTGCAGTCTTAGGTCTTAATGTTTATGCTGGCTTATAGACCAAAGTACTATAAGTCTGTTTCAAGCATTTTTGCCAAATTTCACAGGATTTCCCTTTGGACTGTGTGCCAGAAGCTTAGAGTCCAACTGCCGGGTGTTTTTTTTTAAATATCCATGGATATTCCAAAATGAGTTTTTCTTTACTGTGAACTCTACATTACATTTTCTTATAGCTTCTGGGCAGCTGCTATCTTTAAAAGCAACTTAAAAAAAAATATGCATCCGAATTTTTTGATCTTCGAATATCTCCTACAGTGTGTAGTACTGGATATTCAGCATTTGTACATTTGAGAGGTCATTTTAACATTGGTAAGTGAGAACAGCAACACTGCCACATCTAGATAGGTGAGTGCCCTATATGTGGGAAGAGGAGGGAATATCAGCTAGCTGCAGCAAAAGCCAACACAATGTGATGTTTTCTTACAGTGCAGGTGCTGTAATGAATGTGAAGTTTAGTATATTTGAAGAAGTCCAGTGCTGTAATGTGTCAGTTATGTTATAAACACACTTAATCTGTTTTATTATTATTATTTTTTTTCACATAATGTACAGTTGTTTTGACAAATGTACAGAAAGACGTTTGTGTTCATGCACTGTTGTTTTGGCAGCTGTGGTTGCCAGAATAATTCTGTAAGAAATATAGTGCAAAAGTAAAAATAACAACCAGTAATGTTTCCAGTTTAAACTGTATTTTACAAAAAGAAAAAAAAAAACATAAATGCATAAATCTGTTTTGAACTTTTAACATATACTGTCCATAACCACCATAATAATAGCAAGACATTAATACATCAAAGTTCACCACAAGTTGTCTTTTCACAAGCTGAATCACAGTTAGGGTCAAAAGTTTACACCCCCCTTTCAGAATCTGCAAAATGTTAATTATTTTACCAAGATAAGAGGGATCATACAAAATACTTTCTTTTTTATTTTTTAGTACTGACCTGAATTAGATATTTCACATAAAAGATGTTTACATAGGGTACATAAGATAAAATAATAGTTACATTTATAAAAATGACCCTGTTCAAAAGTTTACATTCCCTTTGATTCTTACTGTGTTGTTACCTGAATAATCCACAGCTGTGTTTTTTTGGTTTAGTCAGTTGTTCATGAGTTCACCGATGCTCCAGAAGAAAAAACGATGCTTTAAGAGCTGAGGATGAAAACTTTTGAACAGGATGGAGTTGTGTACATTTTTCTTATTTTGTTAAGTTTACCCTGATCTTCAAATTCAACACATTTAATGCATTGTTTCCTTCTGGAGCATCAGTGAGCATTTGAACTGTCTGTGATAGTTGTGATATGTGGCCTCAGTGTGAAAAAATTGATCTCAAAGTAATAGTCATTGTTGAAAAGGGTTCAAATACTCAAAAATGCTGGAAAACGAAAGAATTTGTGGAATGTGAAGGATTTTTCTGAAGAACAGTGGGCAGTTTAACTGTTCAGGACAAACAAGTGGATCATGAACTACTATCACTAAGCAATGAAAAACAAACAAACAAAAAAAAAAAACAGCTGTGGATCATTCAGGTAAGAACAGAGTATTAAGAATCAAGGGGATGCAAACTTTTGAACCAGGAGATTTTTATAAATTCAACTATTATTTTCTCTTTTGGACTATATGTAAACATCTTTTATGTGAAATATCAGGTCAGTACTAAATATATAATAACAGGCATTTTGTATGATCCCTCTTATTTTGGTAAAATTAACATTTTGCAGATTCTGAAAGGGGGATGTAAACTTTTGACCTCAACTATAAATACACTCTAAAGAAAATCTGTAAAAAATAGGGCACAATCTACTGTATTAATATAAATGAATTTTCCTTTTTTATTTTTATTTTTACTGGTGTTTAAAATGTATTTTGAATTTTGCACTGCATTGCGTTCTTGTTTTTGTTTTTTTAACGGGAAATATCCGTAAACTTAATGAATAATGTCCTGGCAGAAAATTACTGCTGCATTTTCCATAAAATAATGCAATAAACATTAATTTAACAAAATAAGCCATAGCATAAACCCTAATATACAGTACATAACTGGTGACAAAAACCTATAAAGAAACACTTCTGAGAAAATTATGTAAATAAAACACAAATGTGAAGTGTCACCCAGGGAATTCTGGGAATGTCAGGTTTGTTTGTTTTTTACCGTAACTAATAAGATGAAGATGACTTGTTCCTTTTACCTCTGGAAATGGTACATTTAACCTACATTAAATGTAAGTTTGGATCTATTAGTTTTTCCCCTGTATACAATAAGGGAACTTACTGTTAACCAGGTTTCACTGTGGCATTCTTACAGTGTTTAACAATTAAAAAGTTATGTTGTTTTTTTTTTTTTTGTAGTCATAGTACAGCGCGCTTGAACAGTTCAAAACCTATTCAAATGTGTAGATTTACCATATACAGGGCTCAAACATCTTTCTTGATTTGAAACAACCTCCAAAAAACCAACTACAAGAAGCTCACTGCAGGAACTCAGATTAAACAGGAAAATGAAATGCTCACTTTTAACGGATGCTCTGAGCCGGAAGCCGTAGAACATGAGGGACATGATGAATGGAGTGATCTAAAGGAAGGGGACACATCGTTCAGCTCACAAGTCATCTGTTTATCTCCCTAAAAGACATATGTCAAATCCTTAGATCATATTCAGAGAAAAAAGTACATAACCTGTGATTTTAAAATGAGCATTTTCATTGTAAATGTTGCTTTAATGCTTCTATTCAGAAAACTCAATGGAAGCGGAAAAAGAAAACAGATAAAGAAATTTCCATTTTTGAATTATTCAGCGCACATGCCACAAGAACGCAACTGAATTCTAGAAATGCGTGCATCCACCCGTTCAATCATTCTACATCTTTACAGTCACTCTTGCAATCCGTGCATTAATGTGCTGTAATGTGCATTAAGGTACCTGTCATGAAGAATCACCACTTTTTAACCAGTGCTGTTAGTCCTGTATCTCTCAGGCCAGTAGAGAGCAGGCATGAGCTGCTCTGTATAGCCCAGAGTTGGTGCTTCTGTCATAAAAATGGAGTCATAACAATATAAATGTGATATCAGATATAATAAAAGAAAGAAATATATTCATATAATGAGCTTCAGTAATATTCCTCTTATCAGTGCTGCTTTCACTAGTGCTGGAACTGCTGGTTACATGTGAGTGTGACACCCACCACACTTGAAAAAATGTTTTTGTTGTAAATGTAGGCGTAAGTATAACAAAGATTATTCGTATATGTTTTAATTCAACATGCTGTTTCTTTGAGATTATTTGTGCTTTTTTGCAGTGCACCACAAAAGTTCTGCATTTGATACTTCCAACTCTTATTTTTTAAATCAGAAAACATTTTCTTAATCAGAACCTTTGATTTTACATCAAATTAAATGCATTTGAAAAAGCATTCAATAATTAAAACCATAAACAGCTATTTATACTATAAACATACTATAAATATATAGATTTATGCAAATTAAACTTTGTATAAGATATAAGAATATTTGAATGATATATTAAAATACATATCAATATTAATCTGTTAGCATCAAATATTTTATTATTAAATAAAATACATTCTATCATGGATTTATGTTTTTTATAATAATAAAAATAGGTCTATATAAATGACCTAATATAAATTTAGTTTGGGCTGATAAAATAACAAGCGTGCCTAATGCTTTCCTCCTCTGTCGTGTTGTAGAAAGCGGCAGACGCCAGTTTTTCTTACTGTAGTATTCGGGTTTTTGGATGAGCCCACGGCTGATGCGCACATCACGTCTACCAATCAACACGAGGCGTTACGACTGCGCGCCGCACTCTCAGCCACTGAGAGCAGTCAATGAATATTTATGGCGAGGCTGCTCACTCTCCAGCGCTCAAAGTTAGTGGATTAGCAGTGGGAGGATGACTGCGTGATACAACATCAGCACCTCGTTTGGATTAAGATCCGGCGTTTGCGCCAATTGCCACTTGAAATCAGCGGTGTGAAGGACAGCGGTGTCAAAATTGCACTCCATAAGCGGTATCGGGTGAGGACGTGCCCTGCACATCACTTCAGAGACTTTGCTATCTCTTTGCCCCTTTCCTTCTAAGATGCCAAGACTTCCATCAGCAGCAGCAGCAGCGGCATCATCACCACCACCACCTCCCTCAGTCTACATCCAAGCGGGCTGCTCCTTTGGAAGGACGCCCGACCGCAGCCGTTCTCATCTGCAAGTTCAATCCGATCAATTGTGACAAAGGCTGTCAGCGTCGGAATAAGAAATCGATACTCGGGACGTTCTTCTGGAATTTTAACGATCCGTTTTCCTCAAGTGAAGCGCGCATGGAGTGCGCGGGCTCCTCGCACTTTCAGATGTTTGCGGTGTTGATGGTGACAGATTATTGTTGTTGAGTGTCCATGCGAGACTTGGGGTGGAAACATGTCTGGCCACTTCTCTGAGAGGGTCGCTGCTATCAGAGATGGCATTTTGGTCCAGCACTTCGGTTTTTACTTCTAAAGTGCCCCGGAAGATCTTATTCATGTTCACCCTCTCCCTTTCTGTCACCTATCTGTTCTATAGCTTGATGAGCTGTTACAACTCCTTCCAGTTCCAGGAGAACTACGTCTACCAGGGGAGACTCGTGACAGAGGAAACAACTTTTGTGACGCTGAGGGAAAAACTTTACTCGACCTCTTCTCAGGTCTACCTCGACGAGGAGTTCATCGAGAGAACGGCGACAGAGCAAACTATCCCCGTCTCGACCGTTAGAAATAGCGTGGGGATCGATGAGAGGACGGCGGGATGGGTGCGAGCTCAGGCGGCTACGACGCGCGCCGCCACCGCCGCCGCTGCTGGAGACCATGAGCACCCGGAATTCAGCACCACGGACAGCGAGCTTCGCAGAGTGGTGAACTGCACCTCGGATTACGGGGTTAAGAAATTGCCCCAAGCCATTATAATCGGCGTGAAGAAAGGGGGGACAAGGGCTCTGCTGGAAGCCTTGCGAGTTCATCCCGACGTTCGAGCCGTTGGGAATGAGCCGCACTTCTTTGACAGGAACTACGAGAAGGGGCTGGATTGGTACAGGTGCGCCCTTCACGTTTCTCTGTTGTGTTGTTTTTTGGGTTAGTGACACACAAGCATGTCTGAGATCATGATAACAAGTTATTGGAAATGCCGTTTCTTCCTTGGTTTAATATATTTTTGAAAACGTTTATACCTATTTGTAAAAACCAGTTGACTGAGTCTCTAGCAAAATGCTTATCTTAATTATAATTATCATTATTAGTATATGCTAGCAATATATATATATATATATATATCAGTATGTTTATGCCTACATAAAATAGTCATGAGAATGTAGGGGTTTTATGCTTGTCACATGACAACAAAATGGCTTCCTTTATGGGATACAAGTTTTTATTTATTTATTGTAGCATATTTTTATTTGGTAATTTATTTGTGTTTTTAATAATTTAAAATAAGAAAATAGAAGTCAAACGAAACAATACTGAAATATCATGCCAAACTACTGATGCAAAAAGTCATAATCAGAAATTTAAAATGCAATTTTTTAGTATTTTTATAGATCCGGCCAAAGACCACATATCATTAGTGAGCATCTTGTCATTGACCCATATATCAGGGTTGAGTTCTCTTTCCTTTGTTTAATATAAAAAGTGCTTGCATTCAGAGATTGTTAAAAATAATTCACCATTATTGTATTTTTTAAAATGATCTAGTAATTCAGAATCAAACCCAATCTTTTAGTACAAAAATGCCTTAGTATTTATACTGCTGATCAAAGCTTTTGAAGACATAAGATGAATGTACAGCTAAATGACGAGTATATACATCCGTTTAGTATATAAAAAAAATTCTGATCAGGCCTGATTAGAAGTGAACACTACTTATGTATATATTGCATCGCTTGTCTACTTTTAACATAGACTTGGTCATTTGCTTTTGTTTCCCATTTTGCAGTTGAGAGACGCTTTAGTCAGTCAGTTAGTCAGTAGACTAATTCACATGTGATGATTCAAAAGCAATCGAGCTGCAGACTACAGCAGATGCTTTTGTCCAGCTTTAACATAATTACTCCAACAGCATGACTGTTTCATTTCATGCCGAATTCATGTTCACAATCATTGCTCAGCAGAGCCAGGTGCAGCGAATGCTCCGGTGAGCGCTTTCAGCATGCATGGGCTCCGGGACTCCCAGGTGTGCTCAAATCATAAGGTGCTTACTCAGGTGGATGTGCTTTCACATTCCCATACTCAACACGCTTTGACTCATCAGCCTGCAATATTTCCTAGTTTACATCTCTCCACTCTATTTACAATCTGAATCAGGGCAGGTTATTACAGCCAGGCTGTGCTATTCTACATAGATCTAACATCATTCGGCTGAGCAGTCGCCTATGGTGAGGAAATGCTCATACAAAGAGCGTCTGAGGGGTAGAGAGTGAATGAGCATTAAGCCACGCTGCGACGTGTGCTGGATCCGCTTGGATCTGCTAGCCTTGGGCTGTGACTCAGAGCTTTGGGGCCGGGCAACATCTGCCGCAATTCACTTCAGAGCGAGCCGAACTCGTAACATTCGTGCATTTGCCTGGGTGTTAATGTGAGCTGTTTCATTACACCCGTTGTGTGAGGCTCATTAGACCGGGGGATGACAAGCTTATATAAATAACACCTAGGAGTGCCTGTGTGTTTTAGTGTCCCTGAGCCTGGAAAATCCCTTAAGCAGCCTTAAATTTGTTTCCACATGCGCTTGGAACATTACATGTGGCTTGGAGGAATATCAAATATGTTATGGCCTAGCATAGTCACCACTTGCATGTGCAACAGCTGTCAGGCTAGATGTGCAAAAATTAACATAAAATTAACACAAAATCACAACATACACTCAGTGTTTGTGACCCTGGACCACAAAACCAGTCATAAGTAGCACAGATATATTTGTAGCAATAGGCAAAAATACATTGTACGGGTCAAAATTAAAATTTTCTTTTTATGCCAAAAATCAGTAGGATATTACATAAAGATCATGTTCCATGAAAATATTTTGGACATTTCCTACTGTAAATAGTCAGAACTTAATATGCATTGCTAAGAACTTCATTTGACAACTTCATTTCTCGATATTTAGATTTATTTATTTATTTTATTTTATTTTGCATTCTCAGATTCCAGATTTTCAAATAATAGTATCTCAGCCAAATATTATCCTATCCTAACAAACATCAATGCAAAGCCTGTTTATTCAGCTTTCAGATTATGAATTAATTTCAAGTCTGAATTTCACAAAATTGACCAGGGTCAAAATTCATGGTCCAGGGGTCACATTTGTGTTTTAATATTGGCTTTTGTGTCCATAGTCTCCCCAATTGCTTGCAAACTGATTTGCATTTGCAGATGTGGCTCATTTCACTCTTAGCTGTGGCTATAAAGCTTAAACATGCGAAACGTGTACTTCATTAATGTAAATAATTTGCATAAGTTAATTATTTATTCGCCCTCATGTCATTTACAAAACTGTATGACTTTCTTTAGTCTGTGGAACACAAGAAGATATTTTGAAAACGTCTTGTTTTGGTTTTGGCTATACACCGGGACTAAAAAAAAATAATGTGAAATAATTTGTACTATTTGACAAATAATTATGAAGAAATGCAAGTAACAAATGTGACATTTTGAAGTAGAAAGGGTGAAATATAGTCAATATTTTGTGTACAGTGTACAGTCAAACCAAAATTTATTCAGACACCTTCCCACATTATCACAGTTTATTTGCTATAGTTTAGAAAACAGTTATAAAATATCACAAGAACTCTAGAGTTAAACTGTATTGGAACAAATTAATCTTGATAATGTCAGATAACTTTGATAGAAAGGTATGTACGTGTCAAATCAAATATTTGTTCCCAAGTGTTTATCAATTTTACTGGTAGTCCACTATATGAAGATTTTTTGGCTATAATATGTCACAGATTACTTTATTTTGCTGTCCTCACTTACATAAATTAGCTATATTGTCCTGCGCCCACTAGTAAAAAAATATCAAAAAATATATCTGGTGTCTGAATAATTTTAGGTTTGACTGTACATTGAAAGTCAATGGTGTTCGACCCATTGATTTTCGTTGCAAGGACAACATAATTCTTCAGAATATTTTCTTTTATGTTCCACAGAATAAAGAAAGAGTCATTTTTGATTTTTAGGTGGTCTATCCCTTATAATATGTGTAAGAAGACAACTCGGTTTACAAATATTCTGTATGCAAAGACACAAAGACAAGCTGGTTTTACATTTTAAAGCCGTCACGAATAAATATCCAGCGGTAACGGCTTATTGGACTTCATTTCCTGGGTATATTTATCAGGAGAAGTTAGGTAGCCTTTTCAGTCTTGAAATATGATGGTGCTCCTCCTTTACAGCCTGACGCAATGTTTAAAAGGCTTGTCAGGGAGGACCGGATGCTCTGTTAAACTCCTGTCTGCTTTTAAAAGAAGCCTTACTTTCATTGAGTGGGTAATGCGTTCCCTCCGTCAAATAATAATAGCTCGGCATCATTAGACGAATCACACCACTGTTGGGGTCCACTCACAGATTAAAGGAGTGCAGGAAGGTAAAAAAGAGAGTGTTAAAGCTGAAGCATGTAATTTTTGCAGTGTTAAAAGGCTCATTTCCCAGCTTAATATGTAGAGGCAACTATAAGCAAGCCATTTGTAGAGCAAAACATTGCTCTTTTTTAGCATTCCAACTCTCGATTAGTGCTTGGTGATAATATAGTTTACATTTTGCAATGATACAAGCAATCAGATACGCTATATAATGTGTGTTACTGTATGTGTATTGCTCAAAAAAAAAAAATCTAATAGGACATTTGCAGCATTTTACAGGCTTCTCTGATCTGTTATTCATTCATTCTATTCAACAGTCCCACACATAATATTCAGAGCCGGAGATCCTTCGGCTGTTTGACCTCAGGAGAGTTTTTCCATCTTTGTGTCTGGTCGTAAGCCTGTAAAAGAGGTGGCCTTTCAAGAGATAGCAAAGAATCAGCATTGCCTACACCAAGGTCTCTTCCTTTTTGTCGGAGATAAAGTACATTCTGATCAATGAGAGCCATACACTGCTGAAGCCCACGCATTGTTCTTGCCCCGTACAAGGCTACACAATGAAGCACTTTAATTCCACCACCTATTTATTCTCTGGTGCCTCTTGTTTCCTGCTAAACTTCAGAAATTCTGAATTTCTTACTTTTGTAGTTTAAAGGAATATTAAGTTAAGGGCTATCAGCAGCATCTTGCATGTTTGCCCCATAGACTTCCTTTGTTTGTGCAAAGATGTTTGTATATACACACTGAAAGAAATGGGTTTAAAACAACCCAGCGCTGGGTGAAATATGGACAAACCCAGCGTCTGGGTTGTTTTGGCCCAGCGTTTGGGTTAAATGTTTGACCCAACTTTCTGGGTAGTTTGATTTAACTCAACTATTGTTTACAAATTACTATGTGGTTGATTTGAAAAGAAACAAAAATAGGTTGTAAAAAAAAAAAAAAAAAAAAAAAAAATCTGACAAATAATTAGAGGCATTAGCAATAATCAAAAAGGTGATTTTTTGTTTTTAAGCAATTTAAAAATAAATTAATTTTTCAGCTTATTAATTAATGTTCATTTATTTATTATATTAATAATTGTTAATTTCCACCCTATTTTAGATTAATTTAATACTGAAATAGTAATTTTAAGCAATATGTAGAGTTACATATAATTATCAGGAAAACTGTTCATACTGTTCAAAACTAAGCATTTGGACACCTTCTAGTTCAGATGTTAGTAGATCATGTAGTAGATCACCTGTGGTTACTCTGACAGAACACCTGTTGAGAACTGACTTCATAATCCCCTGACACTTAAAAATAGCTCCGAAAAGTCAAGTTAGTTGTGAGAACAGCTCCAGCACCGTTTATTTTGCTTTGATATTTAATGCAATAAAATGTTTTTAAGTGTGGCTTAAGTGTCCTAATACTTTTAGGGCCACTGGGTATAACGAATCATCTTCGGGTTTCTGAGGAGTATGAACAGCATGCAGCTTTGAGAAGCCGAGACACACGCCTGTGACAGGAGGAGTGAGTCGCAGACGTAGATCCACTGCTGAGCGAAGCAGGACAGAACCCAAATCCTCCGTTTATCCCTTGTTTACCTTGCCTCAGCACGCCACGCTGCGGTTCAACCGACTTTCGCTTCCTGACTGCTGGCTCGAAGCTGTGAGAGAAGGTGGGCCGCCTCCCAGCTCAAGCTGGATGCCATCTCTTTCTGTACAGCCTAGCCCCTGCACCTCCCTGGGATGCCCCAATCTGCCTGCTCCTGATAAGCTTCCGCCAAGGCGTGCAAGGACGCACCTCTGGGTACTCGGATGCCAACGCGGAAGTCGTGGAATTAAACTTTTTAATTAGCAGCATGCCCCTGTGCCTGTCGAGAGCGAGTGGACCGCTGCAGTCTGATCTGTCTCATCCCCCTATTTCCACTTAATTAAATTCACCAGCACAAGAGAGCCCGGTGACTACAGGAGCTTCTGTCCAGGCACTTCACATGTTTATCGCCCTTCCTGTCATCTTTTGGCTAGGTGCGAACATAGTGCTGTTCCAATGCTGCCGAATCTCCTGCACCGCTGATGGTTGAAAATCGCAAACATACTCGATGCTGCTTTGTTTTGACGTATTGATGATATGTAGGCATCTTCTGGGATCTAGCTTTCAGGGTTGCAAGGGTAAGCACGCGCATATTGTTTGGCCCTCCGGAAACAATCCCAGACAGCAGTCTTGACAGTTCAATTACATCTGGGATTTAAAGTCAAAGAGCATTAAGGCGTAAGCGTTCACACGGCGCCGCAGTCTATGAGAAAGGTTCTCCGTGGCCTAAAGAATCAAGGTGAAAAGTGAGCTCATATTGCGGAATTTACTCAGAGGTCGACCTTCCAGGTTATTCGAGTCCGAGAGCCGTACGTGAAATCGCGTACACGTTTTATCTTTTGAAGGCCGAGAGAGGAAAATCCTCCCGCCGTCAATATTCTGGAATACATCTTTTCTTACTCTTCCTGACAGACATCCCTGCTGCCTGCTGGGCTGAATCCTGCTCGAAAGTTTCTGAAGTGATGATCTTCATCCAATTCCACAAGTTTAATTCACTTACGCTATGAATCTAATTTGTCAATTTAATTTGCAGCCATTAAAATATTGGCATCGTCGCACAATCTGCTATTAAAGCGCAGCTTCTGCCCGGCTTTGTGTCTGAGAACCTGAGCCTTGTCCTTGTTGCAAAGCAAATATGGAGGCTGGTTAAGCTTTGTTGCTTTTTTGAACATTTTTTTTTTTTAGCTCTGCATTGTCAGCCACTGCCTTAAGTATTAAATTATTTATTTTGAGGCAGAAATAAAGAGTAAACTTAAGTCATTTTGAGCATAAATGAATTCTCCCAGGGATTATTTACTTTACACGGATT
Source organism: Garra rufa (assembly GCF_049309525.1). NCBI lineage: Eukaryota > Metazoa > Chordata > Actinopteri > Cypriniformes > Cyprinidae > Garra > Garra rufa. The sequence continues at coordinate 29,204,668 of NC_133361.1, forward strand.
TGCCGTGATGTGTTTCCAGTCAGGAGGAACAATGATTTCATTCGACAAAGAGCTGGTTTACAGCCATCTTAAAATCTCTCTGAATAAGAATTCCCTGGGACAAATAGGCATGTCAATCATACTTGACAAGATTCCAATTTTCTCCCTGCGTTTCCTCTAGCACCCCCCTCCCTTTTTGCGTATCGGGTGAGTGATACAGTCTCAAGACACGACCCAAAAACAAGCTAATGCAGTTCAGACAGGAACTTTGACACGTTGACGCCAAGCAGCGAGGGCAAACATGCGGCTTCCAGCGTGTCTCACGGCTGCTCCTCTGACCTGACATTTATCGTAGCAGGGCTTTGCTGTTCCTCAGAGGAGCTGTAGGGATGAAAAAAATCTGATTCCCTGCTAGGAATGTGACACATGGCTTCACCTGCATCTCTCTGTGACATCTGACACAGTACACGAAATCCTAATACACCATATGGCTCTGACAGATAGAGGATTCTAGTTAAAGGAATCGTTGCCCCAAAAAAGTGAAACTTCTGTCGTTTACTCACCTTCATGTTGTTCTACACTTGTATGCTGTTATTTGCCTGAAGGAGTTTTTGAAGAATTGTTATGCAGCTCTTGTCTTGCAATAACAGTTTATAGTTATTCAACCTTAAATGGTTTGTTCACCCAGAAATGAAAAATGAAACATCCTCATGGCGTTTCAAACCGGTATGAGTTTTTGTTTATCTTTGAAAGACAAAGAAGATATTTTTAATGAAACTGGAGATATTTCTGTCCGGCCATTGAAAGTTAATTTACCCATGTTTAAAAAACTTTCATAAAGACTTTGTACAAGTAATCCATATGCAGTGTTGGGGATTAACAAGTTACATGCAATGGAATTATGTACTTAAATTATAAAAATCACTGAAATCACAACAATGTGTAATTAAATTACAGTTACTTATGAAAATGTTAACTATTACAAAGAATTTTACATCTGAATATTTTCACACACCTACAGAGTTGATTGATTTCTTTCCAAAGTTGCACTGACTCCTCTAAAATATGGGACACCAATGTTTCAGGAGTTTAGGACACATGTTTATTTGATAACCATTTTATTTCCTGTTTGGTTTTGTAAGAGCCATAATTGAAATAAATAAATTTAACATTAAAGGTAGAAGTTCTTAAGTAAATATGTGTATCGGTTAAACACCCACCATGTTTATTCTGTAATGGTTTGCTCTGTTTTTTTTATTGGACTGCTTTTAAGCACCCCTGAGGAAGGGTGCTCTTTTTGAGAAAGAAAGAAAGAAAGAAAGAAAGAAAGAAAGAAAGAAAGAAAGAATCCAGTAAACGGTTGAAACTTGAATGAAGACCCAAGTCAATTCTTTGTCCGAAAGAATTAAGATTAGCTGTTTTTTTTTCCAAAGCATTGTTAGACGCCAGTGTTTCCTGTCATAGCTGTGCAAAGATTTGATTTCAAAACAGTATCATAGCTGTTATACTATAGTTTGTTATGATTTAAAATCTTTATTTTACCTCTGAATGATCTCAAAGTAAAAATAAGTGTTAAAGTCTGAATTTGTCGTGGATGTGCTTTAAAATAAAATTATTATGACCTAATTCAAGAGATGAAGGACTTTGAGAAGTCTTATCAGCGTCTAGTATTACTGTAAGGTTAACCCTGTCTGCTTTAAATTCTTCTTTATGCTTCAAAATGACTAACAGCTGAAAACATTCATTTGAAATTTAGAAAAGTAATCAAATGCAATCAGTTACATTAATAATTGCAATAATGTAATTGATTCAAAATGTAATTGATATAGTTACCCTACTTATTATATTTTAAATTGGGTAACATGTAATCTGTAACCTATTACATTTCCAAAGTAACCTTCGGAGCACTGTTCATATGAATCAAGCTCTTTGATAAATGCTAAAAAGCTCAAATGTGTTTTCATGTTACATGGAAGATTACTTAATTGGTTCTCATGCTCAATCAAGCACATTTGTGCGTTAATCAATGTTTAAATCTGAATAAAATCGTACAGAAAATCTGTTCATTGTAATCGTGCCTCTTCGGAAAACTTGTATTAAATGGCTTGATTTATATGGATTACTTTATGAAGTTTTTGAGCCGTGAAAGTTTTGGTGGATGGGACAGAAATTTCTGAGGATTTGTTAAAAAGTCATTTGTGTTTTGAGGATGAACAGAAGTCTTATGGGTTTGGAATGACATGAGGATGAGTAAATGCGGATGGAGATTTGATTGGGGGTAAACTATCCCTTTAAAAAATACAAAAGCGGCATAAATGTGGTACAAATATCTAAGTGTACTGAAGTCTGTTCCTTGGAGAAGCTTATTATTTGGCTTTAAAAGACTTGAAAGAAGTTACACTGGCTACTCTTTCAATCCTTCATGGTGCTTTTTGTATCTTTTTTGGTTTTGACAGCGCTGTTGAACTTCTGTGCAGCGATTCTTCAAAACTTTTTGTGACCCATGGAAATGTTAACACCATATGGCTTTGCACCAGTGAGAATTACAATGACAAAATGTAAATTTTTGGCTGAACTATTCTTTCAACAGTTTGGCAGAGAAAAGCTAAACTGCAAATGAAGGTTTCCCCATTTTGCGAGCAACCGAATGCGAACAGACAAACGAAAAAGGCGGCTTTTTAGCAATGCTGCTTTGTGAATGATCTGTGACATAGCTCACACCAACCGTTTCTTCAATAATATACGCAGCTTAGAAGATTGTGACAGGCTTAATTCAATTATGGCGGTGAGATGTGCTTACACTCCGTAGGTGTGAGCTAATTCCTCTGTTAACACCCCTGAGTCACTGTCACAAACAAAGACAAACACATTCATTGGCTTCCAGAAGCTTGTTTGCTGTGATTGTCCCATCGCCTTTGAAGTTTCTCATTGCTTTCTGTTGTTTATTTATTCATGTGCTTTTCCTTGCCTGGAATCACCATGAGGTATTCAGCTTGAATAATTTTAGCATAGTGTGAAACAATGTAGGGATGGTATTTTGGAAGTGCAAACCGACTGCAACAGTTTCAACAGACTGAGTTCTGGTGGTTAGATCCTGTTCTTAAGTGACTTTGAATATGCTTTTTGGGAACTTTTCCTGTGCCATTGTCTGCTGAGGTTTTAAGTTGCCTGCCATCAGCTATATGCGTACACCATTAATCAAAAAAAAAAAAAAAAAAAACCACATGAGAATGTCCCACAATATCAGCTCAGCTCACAATAGTTTTTGTGCAGCAGCTGCCACATATGCCAAGTGTCCTTTGAGATCTGGACTAAGCTGATGAGATGAAAAAGCATGCTTTTAAGGATTATGTTAATTGCTAATTGGTGTATCAGAAGGTGATTGTTTTGCTTGGGGTAATTTGGATTATTGGCATTTAAGATGTCAGGTTGGGCCATGTTTTGTTGACATGCTTTGCCTGTTCTGTGCCTGCCTAGTAACAGCATAAATGGCAAGTGTTGCTTTTCATAATGCATTTAAACGGCATCTAATTTTTGTTCAGTGTTTAGAAGGCAGTAAATTGGAATTGCATTTTGTGTATTTTTTTTAGTAAAAGTTAAACTCTGTCTTTCACTCAAATACCACATGCGTGCATAAACAACTGTAGTGGACTTTTCTGGCTTAAATGAAACAGAAAATGCACAGCAAGTCTTGGCTCTGGAAGCATTTTCTCCCCGTTCATTTTCTCAATGGGGAATAAAAAAGTGTAATTAAATAGTTCAAATCCACTAATCTAAATCAACCAGATCTGAGATGAAAATGTATTAACTCAGTGTACTTTATGTGAAAATGCAGTTCCATGATTCATGTATTTGAATCAAGAGAATATATCTATCTATCTATCTAATCGTCATATTAGAATGGTATCTGAAGGATCATGTGACACTGAAGACTTGAGTAACGATGCTGAAAATGCAGCTTTGCATCATAGGAATAGAATATATTAAAATCTATTCAAATGCTATATTGAACTGTAGTAATATTTCACAATATTACAGTTTTTACTGTATTTTTGATCAAATAAATGCAGCTATGGTGAGCATGAAAGTCTATACAGATGCCAGACTGTTGAATTGTGTGTATATATAGAAATAAATGTTAGTTGCATACACAGACAAATGTCTAAAAGTATTTATATAGATGGTAGATGTTACATTTTCCTTACGTCTTGTCAGGACTTGTGCTTTTTTCCACTTTCATCTGCCATTTTGTAGTTTGTTGTCTTTTTTGTTTAATCCGTCATTGTTCCCCAGGTGTTTTTTGTTAGCCCTCTGTGTATTTATACCCCAGTGTTTTCTTTGGTCATGGTCTAGTGTTGTCCCTTGTGGATGTTTTATGCTACCTGATCTCATGACGAAAATGTACCTGTGGGAACTTTTTTGCAAAATGCGAAATATGTACCAATAAGTACATATCACTGCAGTTTCACTAGGTGAACACTAGAGGTGGTAAAAAAGCTAGCACTTGTAATCGTTTTTGTATGATTACAGCTCCATATGTTTTGCTTTCCGGATGTAACAAGCTTGCTCAGTAGCTCAGCCGGCACGGAATTGGACTTAGGATGCAGAACACTTGGGTACGAATCCCGTGAAAAACTCGACTCACGATGAAAGAGCTGGAAGATGAGAGAACGAAAATCAAGCTGAAAAGGCATGCTTGCAATTGCATTTTTACATCACATTTGCTTTTCTTCATACTATTGGGTAGGTTTAGGTGTCGTGCAGATGGTACATTATTTTAAAACGTCACGGAGCATTAGAGTTGTAGCGCCACCCATTGGACATTTCAAGTCAGAACCGTGGTGACACGTACAAAACCAACGTCACATAAAACATACCATATGTACGTTCATCTGTTCTGAGGGAAAAACAAACACTCTTTTAGTGCCCCTCAGTGGACATTTCACATTGTTTATGTCACAAAACCTACATGGAGGTACGTATGTACGCATTTCACTTCTTGCCAAAAAGTTCCCACAGGTACGTTTTTGTCATGAGATCAGGTTGGTTACATGTGTGTTGTTCAGTTCTTGCCTCCCTTTGCCTGGATTTACTCTTGTTATGTTTCCTATGACATATTTTAGGTTGCATTTGGATCCTACTCTCCATCTTTCTGAATTAGCCCAATATCAGTTACAATGATATACAATATCAGTCAATTGCTGCTAAGCTGTACACTCTAAAAATAAAGGTGCTTCACGATGCTATAGAAGAACCTTTAACATCTGAAGAACCTTTGTTTCACAAAAGGTTCTTTGTGCAAAAGAAGGTTCTTCAGATTATGAAAAGGTTAGAAAAAGATGGTTCTTTAAAGAACCTTTGACTGAAAGGTTCTTTGTGGAACTAAAAATGGTTCTTCTATGGCATCGCTTAAAGAACCCTTTAAAGCACCTTTATTTGAGTGTAGCGGCCACTGTACTGAATCTATAGTTGGCAGATTTTTCTTTCTTTAGATCTGTTACTTTGCTGTTATTTGTTTTTTAAATTACGAAGGCTAACAGCTTGAACAGAAACATACACAGTAGTTTAATGACTTCTGAGCTCATATTATGTACAGTATGTCTTGAAAGGTCTCTGTTATTGCATTTTTTTTTTCTATGGAGACAAAGAATAGAATTTTTACTTCCAGAACCCAACTGTTGCACTATATTGCACACCCCTCTGTGATTGTTTTTTATGTTTCAAAGCAGCTTTGTGTTAAAGGAAACCTTTTTTGTTACCTGCAGTGCTCAAAATATGATATAAAAATGAGGTTTCCTGTTTTTATGAAGCGAGCTAAGAAATTGACTGAGAATTATTCCTCTGGATGAGGTACTTTAAATGATCTCGGTTCGCCCCTGAACCTCTTTTAAATTCTCTCCCAGCTTTAGTCACTTCTTTCTCCTTTTATCTCAAGTTAATACACATTTTCATAATTTAAAACAACAGACGGAATGAAATAATGTGAAAGAAATAATGAAATAAGTCTCTCTCCACTCAGACGTGCAGCTCAGGCTGTCAGCATGTTGCCGGATTGGTGATCTCTACTCAGTTACTCATGCCACACGTTTTAACTTGTTTGCAGTGACGCAGGCTCGCTCTTCACGGCCATCCACCCCCATTTTTCCTCTCGCCCACCTCTTTAAATTTGAGAGCACCTCAAGTATGATTTACTTTTGGAGTTTGTGTTCATTTCCAACTCTGTCCAACAAGGTTTAATTGATCAGCCCGATAAACAATGCACCCGATTCTCTATTCTGCTCATTCAAGGTCATTTTCCAATCATAGCTTCCATATACTCAGTCCTCCGGTTACTTTAAAAGGCCAACAAACCATGAAAGCGCATCTGGGCAGAGGTGAGAAGGTAGCAGTGCTGTAACTAATGGGTTTATTTAATTTAATTTACTGCAGTAGCCCAGGATCACAAGAGCCATGCGGGCCGGAGAGAGATTGAGGTTGCTGTGGGAAAGAAAGAAAGATTAACCCTCTTTTTAAAAGGGCAAAATTCGCTCTCATGTCATGCTGGATTTTCCTGCAGAGATATGGCACTGTATAACTTGGCAGAACTAAATGAATACAGGTTTGTGAAGGAATGGGGCTCTCCAGTTTATTTCTGACAAGCCTCCTAATCAACGTCACGCTGGGGGCGCGCGTGCGCCGGGTTGAGAATCGTTCAGAAATGAAAGCTTTGTAAACACGTCCTCAGATGGATGGAAAGGAGCGTTTGCCGCAACGACCGCCTCTCGATGCAAAACGCACACACGCCCGAGCGTCATTCGTGAAGGATGCAGCCGGAGAAAAAATGTCTGTGTTTACTGACTGAAAGAATATCACGGGCATGGTCAAGCATGTGTTGTAGTCATTAACGCTCGCTAATTAGGGACTCGCCTGTGATGCTGCTATTGTGCTTACGTGTCAGTGCATATCTCTTTCGGTGCATGCTGTCCCCAATTAACAGGCGAAAAAAGGAAAATGTCTTAGAATTCCTGATGCAATCTGTGGAATGTAAATGAAGCAATCCCAGCAGCCCTTGGGCTTGCATAGCCACAGTTCCTGCTGAATCGCTCGCACGGAGCTGTGTTTTGGAATAAAGGGCCGAACACATGCACGCTCCACCTTGGGTAAATCCAACAAATGCTTCGGGGCGCAGAAAATGAATGTGGCATGATAATTAGTTAACCAACAGAGCGTTGCCAGAGCGGGGAATGTTATACCTAGTGTTTAATAACAGATAGTTTAATTTGTGATGCTTGTAATGTGCCCATTTCTTCATAACGCGTTGGCGCTTTTTTGACAGTTCCTTCTGTTCTTTACCTCCTCGCAAACATATTTGATGTTCTCTTCTCGACGTTTTTGGTTTGAGGTGTCAAAGTGTTGTAAAACATTCTCAACGCTGATAGATGCCTAGGGCTGAGGCACATTGAGACAGTGAATTTCTGTTTGCTTAGTTCTCTTAGAATTCGCCTTTGGCTGACTGTGTCATGCTAAGATTATCATGCGGGGTGGATACACACAGGGTTTCTGGGATTTGACTATCATCACATGCGTTCGTGCTACCTTTGTAGCTATGGATGGTGACGTTTGACAGGATTATTTGACATCAAGTACCACTGGGCCTCTGTGAAATATGAGGATGGGATTCCTACAGTCAGTTATGGCAAGTGGTTTTTGAGCATAGGCAACACGTAGGGTTGTTTTGATTTGAATCACAATCATAAATGGGAAATTCAAGGTCAGTTTGTCAGTTCTAGTTGAGCAGCGGTCAATCGCATGAGGGAGGCAGTGCCTCCTCAAAAATTTTGGATGAGGAAAAAAATTGTAGTACAAAAATAAAACAACACCAATATTACAAAATATAAGATGTGTATAATATCTGTTTTTTTTTTCCAACTTGTGTTGGAAATATCCCCTACACTAAACCCAACCCTAAACCTACCTGATAGTGTTAACAAATGCAAAAATGCATTTGTTGATGCTGCCATGCTATTTCAAGTTTCTTATGCAGATTTTAGCTATTTTGTCTAACCGTAGTTTCATAGGGTTCATACCAGAGCTCTTTATCTCTCAAGTGCAACGCCGTATTACTGAGTGACTGAGCAAATCTACTGAATTAGAAATCTCATGCATATGAAGCTGTATATGTGATGACAACATTCAAAACTCAGTTTTCAAATCGCACAGTATGTTAAAAGTTAAAACTAGGGCCGGGACTTTAACGCGTTAATTTAGATTAATTAATTACACAAAAATAACGCGTTAAATTTTTTTAACGCATTTTAATCGCACTTAATTTTGCACCGCGGAACGTTTCTCACTGGATGAGTTTCAGCGGACCTATTATACTGGAGCACCAACTAGCGTTCAGACAAAGGAATTCGCATATCACCGCAGCACATCGAGCCTCAAGTATCACCTCAATGCTTTTACAGAAGGTCTACCTACCTATAGGGTACCTGAATTTCTGAAATGTAGGCTAGTATATTTCTAAATATCCCAGTGTTTCACCTACCATTATCTTAGGGGGGCGCGTTTACAATGTCTCCTTCAAGAAAACACGGACTGGATCGCGGACTCCATTCATAAAAAACGAATTTACTATAGCGCGGAATGCCACGTAAATTCGTCGATTTTTGGATTGATAAATCAAAAGTTGGTCTGTCACTTAATTCAAATCGCGATATGGACTAGTGTCTGTGAAAACTGAAATGCAAAAAGACCGTTTTAATATGAATCCTGCATGTACCATTTGCCTCTGTATGTTAGAATGGCAGAGAGGCTGTCCCTTTTACCGTTTCATTTGAGAAAACTAGCATCATATCATACTTTACACACAGAAACTTCACAGCAACCTGTCAAAATAAAAGTACGGTTTAACATGAAACAGAACAATATTCCTATTTAAATAATTGACAAAAAACAATATATATGATTATGATAAAAAAAATAAATATAACAAGATTAACCACTTAATTTTAGAAAAAAATACGATTATTATTTAAATGTTAAATTATTATTATTTATTGATTTTAACAGCAAACCTCTGTTTGTTTGCCAAAAATTAAAAAGGTTTATTTTTCATTGGATTAAAAATAAATAAATGTTTATGCTTTCATTTGATTATGAGAAAAATTAAAACACAAGAATTTCTTAAAAAAATAGCAAAAGATTGTAAAGCCCTATTGTTCAAAATGTTAAAATAGAGAGTTTTAGATTTATTTTTTCACTGAAATAAATGTTTTCGTTATTACACAAAGTAGGGTAAAGTACAGAGAAAAAAAAGTATGGAAACCTAGGGGAAACACTGTATCCTATTGCTACACTTAATGGCAATATTGCACTGGTCTGTTGGACTTGGTTGAACAAAAATAAACAATATTTTGTTGCTTAAGTTTATGTATTCAGTCATTATTCAATGGTATACTAAAAATCCATATGAAAAAACTTACTTCTCACTGTTCTCAGGTCAAATATTTATATGCGATTAAAATGCGATTAATTTCGATTAATTAATTACAAAGCCTCTAATTAATTAGATTAATTTTTTTAATCGAGTCCCGGCCCTAGTTAAAACATAATATTCTGCGAGTAAGTGTGTGAAAATAAGGCTTTATTAATCAAAACTCTGTACCTGTAAATCATACTTTGTGTGAAAAGGAGTTGATGTGCGAAAAAGTTGATACGTTTTACTGCCTGTAGTGTTCATCATTTCAATTAGGAACTACAGTTTTCAGTTTTGCAGAAATGTATATAGAGGCACGTATTTCCAGTGGGCCTGAATGTTTATACTGAATGTTTAAGAAATTTCATATATTCCATTTGATGTTGTAAATTATGATATTACTTGACTCTACAGGTATATAAGTAATAGTAGAGTCAATGGGGTAAAATGTCCCTACCACCTTTCATTTTTTTTATGTATTTGATTAATTGAAAAAAATTGTAGCACGCTTAGCAGGTCTCTCAGGTATTGAGATGAAAACAGTGCTATACAGTTTTGAGTTTTGCGCCTTCTCAGTGGTTTTGTTGTCGATACGGATCTGTGGTCATGGCATACAGCACACAGAATTGGTTCACGCTGCATTGTTTTGTATCATTTTAACACGTAAGGTGCAAGAAATTGGTGTTGCAGTGGGAAAGTTGTTGGTTCACCAATACTCTACTTTTAATTTATGTAATGTAATACTTCATTTGCCTGGATAGCTTTAGTCTGGGGACTGAGGGAATGAAGTCACTGCAGAATAAAATGCACAGAGGTTAAAAACATTTGTTGTTTAGAGCACTAAACAACCTACGAGTGATGCTGCACATTAGTCTGCTTTAAAATGTGCAACCAGTGTGTCTTAAAGACTAATGGAAGTGGTGCATGTCGTAGATTTAAAATAAAGTTTGAAAATGGCTTAAAAAGAGAGGTCACATGAATAATTGCTGAAGTGTACGTGAAAGTTTGGACAGCATTAGATTTATGTTAATTGAAGTATACACCAGAAAGTGACACAGGAAGGAAACGACACGCCACCTACCTAAAGCAGAAGCCCCACTGGGCTTTACATGTCCCTTTTGCTTTTTAGCTCTTATTTCATCCTGTCCCTGACACTGTGCACTTTTCTTTTTGCCTTTTGCATTATTCTCAAATGAAAGACACAACAAAGTCCACCACATGTTCTGTCAATTATGGAAACTCAGTGAAGCAGTCCTGTTGTGATAATGAATGTAATCAAGCCTCCCGTGGCACATGCACAATAACAGAAATTTCTGTCAGTCCATGTGCTGCTTAGCATTGTAAGTTACACTAAAAGTGACCACAGCTCAGACGCAGAGTGCTTATGGCAGACACTTTTCAGACAAAGCCACTTTATTTTACACATTGATTCTGGCTTAGGAAATGCTCAAATTCTCAATGCCAATCAGACGCGGTCCAGGCGAGCGTTTATGATTTCCACCCACATGCTCTTACCCAATATCTGTCAAAACGAAAACAGACATCTGTCACAAAATTTCTGTGAATGCAAGGCTTCATTATTAGAGACGCTTTGAAATCTGTGTGGATCTTTAAATCTTTAATGGCTCTTGTCATACATTTCGCTTATTGTGCAAGGAGATTGGTTGAAAATGTTATTCATGCTGCAATATAGGTTCAACAGATCAACGTGTTATTCTAGGTATAACTTAACAGATTAGTTCACCCTAATAAGAAAAATCGTCTCAAGGTTACGTATGTAACCTCAGTTCCCTGAGAATAGGGAACGAGACACTGCGTCCTCTAGAGGGCGCTATGGGGAACGCTGCAGCGTGACTCGTGTCTGAAGAATACATAGAAAACTACATGAAATGGCCGGCGACAGCGTATGACGTCACCGCGGCACGCACGTCGCTGCCGCTGCGTCACTACCGGGTGACCATAACATAAAAGAGGTGCCCGTGCAACACAATACATCTTCAATGTCTGAAGCTATCGTCCGAAGCATGGCGAAAAAGTCTAGAGGACGCAGTGTCTCGTTCCCTATTCTCAGGGAACTGAGGTTACATACGTAACCTTGAGACGTTCCCTTTCGAAGGGAACTCTCACTGCGTCCTCTAGAGGGCGCTATGGGGAATGGATATACCCACGCTGCCATGCTGAGGGGAGTGCATGCTATGCCAGGGAGCACTAAGCAACAATTCTGAGAGGAATTGCCCCTACTAGGACGTGGTGACGGCTGTCAAAACGTTATCCCCCACGGCCAGAGGCCTGAACTGTTACCCACTTACCTGGACTGGGTTAGAACCCAGGGCACAGCTCTAGGCTTGGAATTAGAGTAATTCCTTCTGAGGGAAACGGCTAAGTTTCAATGGAAACTTAGACTTGTCAGAACAAGGAACTACTGCAACATAGGGCCTAGTTCCCTCAGGAACTGGCTTTCATGTGAGGGCAGCAAACCTGTCCTGGGTCCGTTCAAAGGGCCACTAGTAGTGGCACGCCCTGATAGTGGAAAGTCGGTAGACATCAACAGTGATATCTGAAGAGTTGAACCCAGGGGACCGGGGTTTTAGGCCAACTCCAATAAATGGGAACGAGGTGAGACGCGTGACCCATACCATAAAGGGTTTTAAGGAAGAACCCAAGACTTGGTGGGAACTTACCACATACGTGGATTTTAATAGAAGTGCCCCAGGTGAATGTGCACTTACCACTCTTGTGGATTTTAAGAAAGATGTCCAGGCATAGCGTGGAACACTTACCGAAATGATCGGATTTTAAGGAGAGTGTTTTCCCAGGGGGTTTCACTACCAGCTCCATGCCGTCTAAAGAGACGAAAGAAGGGGATAACCCTCACGATGAAGGGATACCATGCTGCACCCTACTCCGGACAGAAGCTCGCAAGCTATCTGTCAACAGAAATAACATGGAGCTGAGACCATCTTTTTTTCTTTAAAGGGCCACTAGTAGTGGTACGCCCTGATAGTGGATGGTTGGTAGACATCAACAGTGATATCTAAAGAGTTGAACCCAGGGGACTGGGGTTGTAGGCCAACTCCAATAAATGGGAACGAGGCGAGACGCGTGACCCATACCATAAAGGGTTTAAGGAAGAACCCAAGACTTGGTGGGAACTTACCACACATGTGGATTTTATAGAAGTGCCCCAGGTGTATGTGCACTTACCACTCTTGTGGATTTTATGAGAGATGCCCAGGCGTAGCGTGGGACACCTACCGAAATGATCGGATTTAAGGAGAGTGTTTTCCCAGGGGGTTTCACTACCAGCTCCATGCCGTCTAAAGAGACGGAAGAAGGGGATAACCCTCACGATGAGGGGATTGCCATGCTGCATCCTACTCTGGACAGAAGCTCGCAAGCTATCTCTCAACAGAGATAAACATGGAGCTGAGACCATCCTGTAATAGTGGACGATAGGAGAGGACAAATTCCTAACCCTAATCCACAGGGAGGATCGCTCTCCAGAAGGGGGCACTGCTCTCAGGGAACCCTTAATGAGAAGGGGGAGCGTGCACAGCCCGGTCCACACGACCTGTATAAAGGTCCGGCAATCTCACGAAGGTGGGTTGGCACTCATAGAGGACCCTTCCAAAGAAGGGGAGCTGCGTAACCCAACAGGAGCGAATGCTCTCACTGTTACCCTTCATAGAGGGGAGCATACATCCAGAATACAAGGCTGGAGAGTAAAAACCTGAAGTATGAAGGTCAAGCTCCTCACCCTGAAGCACAGGGAGGAAAAACTTGGCCACCAAGGAGTGGTGCTCTTATTTAGTGAACCCTTGAGAAAGGGGGCACGCCAACGTCCTTGTAGAAGGTCAGTAACTCTCAATAGTCTATACCGGGGTAGACTCCCACCCTAAGAAGGGAGGAAGACTTTCCATCCTGGGATGGTGCTCTGAAGGAAACCCTAAACTTAGGGGAGCTATAAGGTCAGTTCCAACAACCCTGCGCACAGGGAGGAACGTGAGTTCTTGAGCTCTAAGAGACCCTTTCCTCAGAAAAGAAATTCCTGCCTTAAAGGCAGCTCCGGAATTAAATATAAGGACAGCTTCCTAACCCTGAGGTCAGGGGGAAAAAAACATCCTATGGTTTAACACTTCGTAAAACCTTTCCTCGGAAAGGGAAGTGAAATAAGGCCTGAGGAGCGAGAATCAACCCTAAGGTGCCAGCTTTCTGAGGTGTTTTAACACCGAAAGATGCTCAAGCCCTTCCACAGAGAGGGAGGCATCCGTCAACCTGGGTGTAGATTCTACATCAAGCATTACCCTGGCCCTCAGGCTAGAATGAGGTGGCTTGAGATGAGTCACAGAGTGACGCTCAGTTTTTAGTAAAACCCTTTCCGCAGAAAGGGGAGCGTTCACATAAGTAAACTGGAATCATAACCCAAAATTGGAAAGTGGTCACCAGGAGGTGCTCAGTTTAAACCTTTTCCCGCAGAAAAGGGAGCATCCTTTAGTTGCTCGAGTCTGCAGCAAGCACTTCCCCCGCCCTCAGGCGTATTGTAAAAAAGGGGGTGGCCTGCCAGCACTTCTATTCAAGTGAACTCCTATCTCAACAGGTTAGAGAAGCTCTGTCTCCATGGAAACCAGATGCTAAAAGAGGAAGTTTCCTCTGGGTTACCTAAACAGGGTCCAACGGAATCCTGTAGTTCACTTGGGAGAGGACACGATTCTCGTACACAGGCTATCTGCAACAGAGTTAAACATGCTAGGGCAATCCTAAAATGTATTTTTAAGATGCTTACCTAGGTGAAGGGAAAAACTCCCACGTTTAACCACTGAAAGGGGGGAAACCTGTTCTGTAGGCTGTCCCTTCTGGATCGAAGTGTTGGAGACAAACACCACCATACGACCGGAGGGAGGGGTGCTTCGTTGAATTATAAATATTCCTTCCTAAGGAATAAACACAACACACAAAACAGATCCCGAATAACATCTTGTAAGTCATGAGGACAAACTCCTAACCCTGAAGGCCAGGGAGGAACGCCCGTCCTGGCGAGGGGGCGCTCATTGGGGACCCTTTCCTCGGAAAGGGGAGAGCCCAGCTCGTGCGTGAGGCCTGAAGAGTGAGAATCAGCCTGGACAAGAAGGACAGGCCCTAAACCCAGATGAACCGGGAGGAAAACCTGGCTCTGTTAGCGAGAAACGGTACTCTGAATAAACCCTTTCCGCGGAAAGGGGAGTACTACCTCGGTCGAACCGACCTTGCCTTCGTTTTTAAGCTAACAGGGGGATCGACAGACCCCCGTCCAGGTGGATTTATGTTCCTGCCTCAACAGGACATAAATTCCCCGGAGCAGGTTAGAGGGATTCTCAGAACAGGACAGCGTTAAACATGCCAAGGGCAATCCTAAGAAAGAAACTTGGGAAGCTTACCTTGAAGAGGACATAAGTCCTACGTCTAACATATGCTGTAAGGGTGGTTTACCGCACAGCCTGTGGCGTGGAGAGGACGAAAACTGCCGTAACCATAATTTAACCATAACTTGTCATTTTTCTCTGAAAAGCAAAAACACAACACACAGGCCTGAGACAGTATGAAGTTCCTTTTTCTTTTGTTAAAAAGAAAAATGGATCGTACTCACCCAAAGTGACCTGCATTTAACTCTAACTTAAACAAACCCTGTTTAAGGAGTTAAAATCTGGCCTGGGCCTTCATGGAATGAAGGACTTAAAGGCAGTGATCTACCTAGTCCATAGCCACATAAATCAAGAAAGGCCAAAGAGCCTGGAAAACTAACAGATCAGTGAAAGACCTCCGGTTAGTCCTTTGAAAACAGCCCCCAAAGGGGAGCATTCAGAAAACCAACACACAGACATCCTCAGGTATCTGTGTGTAGGAAGGACCAACCAAGGTGAGAAACTGACCGAAAGCTTCCAATACCCTAAAGGGGGAAGCATTAACACACAGCTAGCCTCAGACAGCTGCAGTTAGTGAGACTGTTCTGCCATAATCATGGCTGAACTAGTCTCAGGAAATCCCCCATTTTTTTTTTTTGGCGGTAAATTAACTCCACAATCGCGACGCGCAGCACATATTCGGCTCTCGCGGGAGCTAAACATAACTCCGCCCAGGCGCCAAATTCCCTCAGGAATAAGGCAAGCAAGGAGCCACTAACGACGCCGCGAATGCGTTTGTTAAATGCCGCGAGAGGCAAACACACTCATGCAAAATGAGGAACTCACCTCCCTCCTTTGCGAATGCGTTTTCGCCATAAGCCCATTAGTTCCCTCGGGAGCTGAACGTGCTGAAATTTACCACACTCATGTAGCTGAGAGTCGTGCAAGTGGGTATGAGAGCGTGCCTCTCGTAAAACCAAGCAATGAATGCACCGATTGCATTCTACTCTCTCAAGAGCTAATATTGCTTGCCTTATCCCCTCATAGTTCGGGTAGTGTGAAAGTGTGGGTATCAAATTACCACACACGTAACACGCAGGTCTCCGATGAGAGAATAGATGCACTCCTAGACAAAGAGATAGCTGAAGACAGCGAAGATGTATTGTGTTGCACGGGCACCTCTTTTATGTTATGGTCGCCCGATAGTGACGCAGCGACGTGCGCGCCGCGGTGACGTCATACGCTGTCGCCGGCCATTTCATGTTTTTTTTCTATGTATTCTTCAGACACGAGTCACGCTGCAGCGTTCCCCATAGCTCCCTCTAGAGGACACAGTGAGAGTTCCCTTCGAAAGGGAACTGTCATTATTTACTCACCCTCATGTTATTCCAAGCTGCATGCATATACAAACCTGTCGCATCAAGTGATGGCAAATGGTTGTCACTTCTCTCGAAGCCAAACACAATGAATATGCGGAAGCATGAATGAGATTTGAGAGCTACATGAGAGGTGGAGGATTATCACTGCACTTGCATGGATCTTTTACCCTTTGGATCTTGACAATCTCTGAACACTGTATGTTTTTTTTGTATGTGAATAACTAATTTAAACATTCTTTAATATTTAATCGATTGTTTTCCACAGAGTAAACAAAGTCAAATGGGTTTTGGAGTAAATTTTATTTTTGGTTGAACTACAATGTCCCTTTGAGTTCTTTTACAACAACTTTATATACAGGAGCATCGTGCACTTTTTGTTTTGTTTTGATTTGATTTTAGGGCAAACTTAGTGGCCTAGGTAAGATAAAAAAAACAAATAAATAAATAAAATAAACAAACAAATAAGAAAATATTCTACAAACTATTAAAATAATAAATGCTATCTAACACAACAATATTACTAAAACTTTATTATTGAAGTGAAATTAGAAAACACAAAATAAGATGTAGTTTAAAATATTAACTATAATAGTACATCAGTGGTGCCAATATAAGTCATAGTGTACATTTTATGTTTAGTGCAAATTTGGACCAATATACAAACCCCAATTTTTTTTTTAAGTTTAAGAATGTACAAAAGTAAAATAAAATAATGTGCGTCAAAGCAGGCAATTAACCCTTTGAGCGGTACGGTCCCACATATGGGATTTAAAACGTTCGGTGACGTCACGCAACTGCCAAATTCAAACTCCGCTTTGGCGCGCTGGCTGGTGCCGAGCCAGAGACAGACGAGCTCTACGCTTGTCATATAATCACAACTGTGCAGTGTTTTTAACCACATACCGCTTATTGTAGGTTTCAGACATTTAAATACACATAAGTACTAGTAAAAGGAGACATTTAGAGTTTGTAAAATACACACAGATGTCTATGGAAGCAGCAAATAGCAATCTATTCAAGTATAATTTGCCAATGTGTTTTATTCATATCACATACACATAGTCTAAGTAACTAAAAAGTTCACTCTATTCCTCTTCCAGTTCACTAGCCACTTACTTGCATGTATTTCGGGAAAAAAACGGATGAATTTACGTGCTGTAAATCCAGCTGACAGGACTCTCTGAACGACAGCACGAACAAACATGGCGGCGCCCATCTCACATTATAGATCACGATCCAGATCATTTATATAGGGTTTTAAATGACGAAACACACTAATTCACACATATTTGTGAATCAGAATATCTGATAGTTTATGACATGGTAAGCAAGTGTGTGAGTATTCTGAATAAAAAAGTAAAAACTAAATTGAAAAAGTGAAAGTGACGTATTGTCAAGTATGGTGACCCATACTCGAAATTGGCCCTCTGCATTTAACCCATCCAAGTGCACACACACAGCAGAGAGGAGTGAACAAACACACACACACACACACACACACACACACACACACACACACACACACACCAGAGCAGTGGGCAGCCATTGCTCCAGCGCCCAGGGAGCAACTGGGGGTTCAGTGCCTTGCTCAAGGGCACTTCAGTTATGGTACTGAAGGTGGAAAGAGCGCTGTTCATTCACAATTCCAACCTTCAATTCCTGCCGGTGTGGGAATCGAACCAGCAACCTTTTGGGTTACAAGCCCAACTCTCTCACCATTAGGCCACAGCTGCCCCCTAAAAGTGATCTATCAGTGATACAGTGTTATTGTGTCTGCGTTGTGTCACATGACAAGCTTGACGTGTCGCCATGGAAACAATAAAGGGAGATGTTCCAAAATAACGGTCACTTTAAAAAAAAAAAAAACAGATGCTGCGTCCCAATTCGCATACTATCCGTCCTAAATAGTATTCGAAAATAGAATTAGTATGTCCCAAATTGTAGTATGTTTAAAAAAAGTATTCCAAAGATTCCCGGATGGTCTACTACTTAACTTCGGAATTCGAAGTGCGGATCAATGCACACTCTAACGGCTAATATTGCCCACAACACATTGTGCGGTGAACGAGGATTCGATTAGAACTACAAACACGCATAAAAAGTGTTAAAAAACTACAAAATATTTTGTTAATGTTATCCGTGTTATATTTCATGTGCAGCAACATTATGAACTTTTATAATGATAGGTTTGGTCATTAACGTTTAAATGCATAAACATGCAAACACAAGAGCAGATTTCTCGGCATGAAAGACTCGTGAAAGAAAGTGCCTCTTCATTTCTCTCTAATACGGTAGGAGATTAAGTTAAACAAATGTATATAAATATTAACTGTGATGATTGACAGGGCAGTTTAAACAGTGACAGGATTCAGGTAACTAAGCAACAGAGCATCCGTTAAAGAAGCAGTTGTGACGAAGTAGTATGTCCCAAAGCTTGCCTACTATTCTGCTACATACTCAAAAGTATGTACTTTTTCTTCACAAAAAGAGTACATACTTTTAGTGCATAGTATAAGTAGGCGAATTGGGACGCAGCATCACTCTGGGGGGTCAGCTAGAATATTTTAAACTCACCAGTAAAAGGGTTAATTTATATTCAGCAGCAGCAGCTCTTAAAGTAATAGCAGCCAAATAACCTAATAGCCAGCTGGATTCATCTGTGCTTAATTTAATATTTAGTTTTTGAAAACTTTATTCAATTTCTGTTTGTTTACTACTTGCAGAAGTCTAATGAATGTTAAAATTGATAGTTAGTCTTAGTTATGCAGTAATGGTGAATGGCTATAGTCAAATAGTTGAAAATTAGGGAAAAAGAACAATTTCCAGACATCAGTAATATTGGTATCAGTGATACTCAGCTTCAGTCATAAAAAAAAATACTGTTTTTGTTGTATATAGCGATTCATTTCTGAAAAATTGTAATTAATTAGTTATTTTTTAATCAATTGACATAACAACATATAAATATGCATACTATATATATTATATACTATATAGATTAGTTTTTAACAATTTTCAAAAATCATGTTTTTTCCATTGTGCATTCCAATTAATCTCAATCAAATTGCAGTTGGGTTATTAAAGGTAAAAATATATATATAATACAGCTAACTAACATAAAAAAAACAAACAATAAAAACATGATAACATAAAAATAATGATTTTTTAAATTTTTTATGTTAAAATAGAGTTATCCGTTTATATATATTGAAGTTGACATTATAATCCTCGAAAAATAGGCATGACCCCTCTGAAATATATATAGCTGGTTTTGTAAAGAAGAATGGAAACGAAAAGGTTCTGCAGTGGCGTCCCGCTGTAAATCCCATTTTGCCACTAATTGGAACCTTTATTTTTAAGAGCGACCACTTGCAGTCACAGCATTAACCTCTGTGATCTGCGCTCAGGGCATTAACCTGGGTCTCAGTTTGATGGACATGCGCTTCGAAACAGCTCTAAGCAGAGCTCATCCCGAGGCTCTGCAGAGATCTTCTTCACATCTCAGTCAACTGCGGCAGGTCGCTGCCCTAATATGGCAGATTAAAAGCCAATATTAATTCTCCTTCCTGTGCTGCTGAAAGCCTGGGCCGCTTGCTTGTTGTGTCTGGGGTGTGTTTGTTTTGGCCGAGGTGCCCCGCCTCTGCTATCCTTTTTATTAACACAGGCCCTAATGCCTTGATTTAATGCACTCTCAGAGGTCAGATATTGCGCTGGCAGCCACAGAACACTTCCTTCCTCCCTGCCCCATTAATAACAGCAAACAAATCAGGGATGTGCCATAAATTTTCTCTCTGGTATATTAGAACAACTTGGATGTGAGATGTGGACATGTTTATTATGAGCGGAGAGCATTACTCCCGTGCAACTCCAGCCTGAGGCTGCGATTCGGTATGTGTGTGTGCATGTTTCTTTATCTCCTGCTCTCACATTTGTATATGCTCCGTTTCAGCTGAAATTACATACAGTATTCCCCCATGGCCAGAGAGGGTCCATCTTTGAGTCATACTGTGTTTTTTTGCCAAGTACGTGAACGATTTCATTGATGCACTGCAAGTGGACATGACTCTTAAGAATAAAGGATCCATTTAGACTCCCAAAGGACCAGAGGAAAGCCTTATTAAAATCCAAAAATTACCTTTATTCTCTAATTCCTCAGCTAATCTTTTTTGGAGCCATGGTCCAGCAGTTGGCTATTGTGACTTTGAGTCTATATATTTCATGATGTTCAACCTATGTAGCCACTTAAGAGACCTTTACTGCAAAAAATGGTTGATGATAAGAGGTTTCTTTGCTGAACCTAAAGTGCTGCAAAGAACTGTTGAAGAACCTCTATTTTTAAGAGTGAAAAGTAGTTCAGGTCATTCCAGAAAATGACATTATATTGGCTATATGGGTCTAGTTCCTAGTTCCTCCACTGATTGAGCATGGTGCTCACAACATCAAAGCAATAGGTCAGATTCCCAGGAAACACACATACTGGCAAGTTAGATAACAGTGTCTGGCAAATGTGTAAATTATTGTATTATTTTATGATGTAACTGCGACCCTCAACTTGGTTCCGGAGGCGTTTTCTTATTCATTGTCTCGACAGGGATTTACTGAAATTCTTCAATAAAGTTGTCTAAGATATAAACCAAACCAACTAGCTCCGAGATAAATCACAATGTTATAAATATTTATTTGTAGCACAATGAAAATCACAAAAAAGCTGTTAGACTGTATATACACTGTTCAAAAAGTTCAGTGTCTTAAGATTTTTAAAAAAAGTTTTTAAAAAAAGATATTCATATATCACCATGGCTGCATTTATTTGATTAAAAATACAGTAAAAGCAGTAATATTGTGAAATATTATTACAATTTAAAATAACTGGTTTCTATTTGAATATATTTTAAAATGTAATTTATTCCTGTAATGCAAAGCTGAATTTTCAGCATCATTACTTCAGTCTTTAGGGTCGTATGACCTTCAGAATTCATTCTAATATGCTGATTTGCTGCTCAAGAAACATTTATTATTATCAATTTTGAAAACATTTTGCTGGAACATTTTGTAGAAACTGTGACCAGGATACTCTGAAAATTAAATGAAACACTTTTCAGCAAATTTCAGATGGCACTTAGTGACTTTTGCATCTGAACTCTTCATATTCTCCAGCAGTGGTGTAGTGGTGCCTGGAGAAGTGGGTATACGCTTTATTTTATAAATACCCACGCCCCCCCCCCCCCCTTATGTAAACCACGTGGGCTCAGAGTACAATTTTTGTCCACATTACTTTCACACTGGTATAGTAAAAATATGTGCCTTTGTTTCATATTTACAGTATATACGTTTTTGATTATTTACCTAAAAAGAAAGGAAGTGAAATGTGACAACATGCCCCGTAGGTGGGGTACATTGTAACATTTGAGGGGCACATTGTAACACGACCATATGACAGCTTAAAATGTTATCTGATCGAATGAAAAAAAATATACACAACAAACTCAAATATTTTGTCAATAAAATACATGTGTTAACTTTTTCAAATAAAGTAATGACGTTTAAAAAAAGTCAAATTTTGCATTTGACAATGAACACATTCGCAACCATGCTTGGAACGGCCCTGATCGCAACACACAGCTGTACAGTAGTTCAAAATAATGTGGACAAATTGATGAAACACATTTAGACATTCAGAAAAACACTGCCCTCCCTCCACACACAACTCTCGTAGAACACCACACACATAAACCAGCCAAAATGCTTTACATTTCTTGAAATAATAACATCTGAACATTAAACATTGATTGTCAGCCTTTATTCACCTGTTTCTTGTGGTTTCTCATACAAATCCATAAAAGTAATTAGTGTAAATTACATCGCTAATGTCATAGAATAGCATAGATTAATAACAGCGGGGCATATTGTCACACAGTGTTAAAACGTTCCCCATCTGCGCGACTGGAATATAATAGGGGTTAGTGTCTTCTAGTGGTTTGCGAAACTGATAAATAACTAATTGGAGATTAAAATAATAGCATATTTGTCTCATTTTAAATGAATACTTAAAACTGAATTGAAAAGTGTACTGTTATAGTGTTCGTTTATTAAATGCAAGTTAAATTACAGTCTTTTTGTATGTGTAAATGGTGAGTTCTGTGTTGTCCAATCAGATGCTGTTACGTAATCACGTAGGGATTAGTTCGCTGTTTTGTTTATATTAGCCAGACGCCAGTATGCTCGCTGGCTCCAATGCTGATGGAAACCCATTTGCACTGGGCAAGAGCATAAATTCTCCCGCTGTTGTAAGTCATATTTTACAAAGTAAAGTTCCTGAAACGGAATAACGTTGTTGTGTTTTGTCCTTCACGCCTCCACGAACATTAAACAACCGGGAGCACAACAGCAGCCTACTTTAGCCAGAAATTTACTTTTACTATGATAAATAAATATTCAGCGATATCTTCAAAAGGCTTTTAAATTTTGGCGCGCTTTTTTCTCTCCATATGCTGCTATGGCAAGTAGGAAATTTGGTTAAGCTAGCATGTGTGGAAATATTTAAACCACAAGTTAGTTTGTGCCCCGCGCTACACTACTGGGGTGCGGGAGATAGAGCAGGCGCAATCAAAAAGCAAGCCGACGCCACGGTCCTGACTGCAGCATCACTGTCTTTATTGGGTGTTCTTAGTGAATATTTGCATTTATTCACATATGACTGGATGTTGTGGACTCTCATGATTTTGGCTAATGCAGGACACTAATAGTGCACATTAGAGGGGATTTAGAAGTGGGTATACGCAAATCCGCCTGATAAAGAAGTGGGTATACGCCGTATACCTGCGTATACCCTCCACTACACCACTGTTCTCCAGTATGTCTATTAAACATGATTGAAGTTTAATTATGAAGCTGATCACATTCACTTGGCTTTTAAAGCATGCCTATCATTGAGTTCATGGTTGAAAAGTTAATTCATTATCATTAAAAATCAATTTCTCTATGGAGAATATGAATGGCATTCACTTCCAGAACCATAAAGTTGTGCTCGAGTTCACATGTTCATATAATCAATATGATTATCATACTACCAACTCAATAGCAATGAACTAATATGTAATAGAGATATTAAAAAATAACGGCGGCATTGTAGTGTTGGAGGGATGCGAGAGGCATCACAGCAGTGAGAAAAGAACTTACTGTATCTATGCATGTACTGTATCATCTATTAAATCAGATGATCAAACTACTTTTGCATTAAACTAAAATTAAAGGTTACTGTTACTGACGGTGTTAATGAGCTCATGGGATTGAACGTTGATGAGGAAAAAGGTTTTAACATCTGCAGGTCTCTGGTTTCCAGCTGGTTTCTCAGTGTTACAGGCTGACGGCAGGTACCAAGGCATCTATAAAGAGCTGTTCTCATCTCTCACTTCCTTTTTAAACTCCCATAATACCTCAAGACAGTTTCTCTTTCACACTTTTTCCTCTTTGGGTAATACCTGCAGTATTAGAGAATGTTTTTTTATCAATCCTGATAGCAATGATTAATTAATGCTTTCAGTCGTGCATTTACTATAAACTAAAGCGGATCAAATGTATGCGATTCGTTTGTAGCTGCGGTTCACGGTCATTCCGTGCATTTCGGTTGCTTTCAGCTGTTGTATTAAAGTAATTAAGCATTCATGGTGTGTGGTTGAATTCATTAATGTCCAACTGAATTAAAGCTAATGAGATATAACAATTTCTAGTTCCAGTGAAATCCACAAAGATGGTCATGTTTACACAGTAAATATATAAAAATAAAGTGTGGAAAAAGGTAGTTCTTAAGGAGTTCATTAGTTTATAATTTCTAGCATTAGAGACTATCTTCTTAGAGTGTTTCCATGACTACAAGACTGCTTAATAGAATAGTCTGTAATGAATCACCCTCTCATTGTATTCATTTGGCTCAAGGTCTGTGTATTTCTGGTACACAATGTTTCTGTCAGTCTATTAATGAAGAAATGATCTCAGTCATTCATCTCCACATGCTGTAATGTTTTGTGTGTTTAGAAAAAATCTGAATCCGTCGCGGATCGTCTCACCATGCACGTCTGACAGGACGCGTAAAGGTGAATTACCGCCACGCATCCCCAAAAGAGTCGCCACTCGACCGGCACATCCAAAGCTTATCCCTGATCTCTCAAATATGATTCAGATTCACCGGAGTGTGACTTTCATCCTAAATAAATGCCTCGGCTGTATATTACTTCTGAGTGGATTTTTATGGGAAGTGGAGAGATAATGCTGTGTCACAGCCATTTGCTGGGATGGGACTCTATTTTGTACTAGGACTTGTAGGAGTATACAGCAATATGACAAATGTTTGAAAATCTTTGGGCTTTTTAAATCTCCAGTCTCCAGTCAACAAAAAGTGATTTAAATCTTTTACAGTTTCTGAGACATTAATGGACACTATATAGCAGGTCCTCAGTGAGCTCCTTTGTCTTAGCCATGACTGTCCACAAACCAACAGCAGAGAGCTTCTGTTTTTCACCTGTTGAGTTGATTAAAACAGCTGTTCCCAATGAATCAGGGTAATTAAGATGCTTTAGAACAGCTTGGACTATTTGGAATTGTATAGAACTTTGGATTTTTCCCATAGACTGTGACAGTTTGCAAAGGGTATGAATCATTTTGGACATGCCGATCAAAACAAACAAAAAAAAAAAAAACTTGCTGATTGAATAAAAGTAACTTTAAGTCAGAATTTGCCATGGGTATGAATAATTTCGGGCTTGACTGTATATATGTTCAATTGATCAAAAGTGACATGTTAATCAGAGAATCCTGAATAAGATGTAGCATAGTTTCCAGCATAATAATATGATAATTTAAAAAAATAATTTTTTGAGCAGAAAATCTGTATATTAAAATGATTTCTGAAGGATGGTATGACACTAAAGACTGGAGTAATAATGCTGAAAATTCAGCTTTACCATTACCAAAATAAATAACATTTAAAAAAATGAATGAATGTGTGAATGAATGAATGAATGAATAAATAAATAAATTAAATATGACTGGTTTTACTGCATTTTTATCAAATAAATGCAGCCTTTTATTGATGTATTTATTTATTTATTTTTACTATCAGCTCTGTTTATGGCACTTCTGTATTAATCGTAAAGAAATTATGTTTTTTGAGGAAAACATTTCAGGATTTCTCTCCATATAATGGATTTCTATGGTGCCCCTGAGTTTGAACTTCCAAAATGCAGCTTCAAAGGGCTCTAAATGATCCCAGCCAAGGAAGAAGGGTCTAATCTAGCGAAACGATGGGTTATTTTCTAAAAACATTTACAACTTATACTTTTTAATCTCAAATGCTCGTCTTGCTGAGCTAGGCAAGACAATCATTTGAGGTTAAAAAGTATTATAAATTGTAATTTCTTTTTAGACAATAACCCATCGTTTTGGCTGGGATCATTTAGAGCCCTTTGAAGCTGCATTTTGGAAGTTCAAACTTTGGGGGCATCATAGAAGTCCATTATATGGAGAAAAATCCTGAAATGTTTTCCTCAAAAAACATAATTTCCTGACGACTGAAGAAAGAAAGAAAGACATGAACATATTGGATGACAAGGGGGTGAGTACATTAGTTGCAAATTTTAGTTCTGAAAGTGAACTACTCCTTTGCGAGTTTGTATCACACAATTCTGAGAAATAAAGTCTAAATTGCAAATTTATATATTGTAATTCTAACTTTATAACTCACAATTTAAAAAAAAAAAAGGCAGAATTGCGAGTGGCGTAAACGGGCTTCCATATTTTTGGATGCATTTCAGAAGTACAGCATGCACCAAATAATCTCAGAAACAGAGGTCTATTATTATACAGTTCGTTACATTTTTCATCTGTGCTCATCAGTGTTTTTTGATCATGTTTTTAAAATGATCCTTGTGCTAAAAATGTATCATACCATTTTCTTGACTCACTATCAAAGTCTGTTCTACTAGAAGACACATGTTTTATTCTTTAGAACTGACTATAAGTTAAACCCAGTTTTAATGATCCCACATGGGTACAGAAGTATGTAACAAACAAACGTTTCTATCAGTAGGTTTACAATATACGATTGTGGAAAAGATTTAATCTATTTTCAGAACTTTAGTGTCAAGAAATGCAGGCTCTCTCTCATTACATTCCATACTGAGTTTAATTGAGTCACAAAAACTATTCATATGTACATTTTAAATAAAAAATTGTGTTCTTCCTTTGAGTACTTGAGAAACATAAAATGTTGTCGATATATCTCCAATAAAATAGAAGTTTATTGGAGAAACCCTGTTGTTAGTATTGCTAAATCTGGTGCAAAACAAGAATCCATTGCAATACCTTGCGTATGCAAAAAGTTTAAATTTTAAGCCATTCAAGACAGATCTGTCAGCAGACGAGTGCTGAGATTTCAGCTTAATGTGAAACATTCAGATTACCTGAAGAACTACATTACCCACAATCCTGTTACCTGCAGTTACCATGCGACCATGGAGAGAGCAAAATGCATGAATAATGCTGATCACTCACTAGACTGGATTGTTCATTCATTCGTGGATATTTCTCATTCATTTTCACAATAAGCAAGCTGACTTAAAAAAAAATATATAGACACGATGCTTTCAATCTTCAATCAAGTTAGCAGCTCTGCATTTACATTTATCATTTGGTAAATTTTATCCAAAGCAACACTGCAGTTAAGATACACATGCTCAATTTGTCTACTGTTTGAGCTACAGGCTTTACCACCAGAATATAATATTCTGGGCACTGCTGATGACATGAAACGCACATGACTTGAGTCTTTTGCTTATCCTGGTCTCCATATTGTTTATACACCATTAGTCTCGCAATGCTTCAGCGCTGCACTTCACCTATGAAAGCAGAAAATGCCTCGGGCTGCTCTCATGCAGCAAACAATGCATCACGCTGTCCATAGAAGAGCGAGCCAGAAAAACATTCACTTTAGCCACCGGACGCCACCACTGATTTGGCCTTTAAAAAGAAAAGCGCGGCTGTCGTGAAGCCGAAAGTGATTTAGGCGCATTCAGTGAAATGAGAAGCGAAACGAGATCAGATTACGGTATGAATATTCACTTGAGTTTACAATTATGGATGTTCTTCCTCTTTCAAGACTGAAGTGAGAACAAAGAGAGATCATTAATTACACACATCAAGTAAGAAATCTTTTTAATGGCTATCAACATCAAAGCTAATGGAGGACTCAAAAGGGATCCTCAGAGAATAATCAATTGTGAGTGTGTGTCTGTGTGCGTAAGTGTGCACGTCCCGCTCTTTCTTCGTGTCTGCGCGCTCAAGAATTGGCAGAATATATTCAGCTCAATCTGTTATTCTCGAAAGAGTCACGGTTTGCCCAAGGAAAAAAGCAACATGTTGGTCTGTCCCGCTGAATAATCAACATCGTTAGTAATTCCGTTTCCCCCCCCAATATTAAAAATGAACAGCCTGTGCGAGAAGTGCAGCTCTTGCAGCGAGGGCTTGCCTTGATTTTTCAGGGACCAATCGAAACGCTTTGTGGGGCCAGGCATTCTCTCAGATGTTAAGATGTATAAATTATGCAGAAACAAGCTGTTCCAATATTTATTAACATGTATAAATATGCTTTAATGGACATAAAAACCTGTAATCATTGTATGTAATACATGTCACAGACAGAACAGAAAAATATGGGTTTATGCCTAATAATATTTATTTAGAATTTATTTCAATTTTTTTTTAGAATTTAGCATTTCTTTTTACCTTTTGAAGTTTAAACTATAAAGGTTCAGTGGTTTCAAAAGACCTCATTGGACCTTTTTTCTTGTTTTGATGTCAAAATGTAAAAAGATTTGCTATCTGTCTGTCATGATATCTATAAACATTTGAAAAAGAATAATAATAATTTAATCATGACATCATTCAAATGAATCTTTATTTCTTTTTGACCAAAAAATCTCCATTGCACACAAAAGGAAAATTACACTAAACAAATGAGACTAACTGTTTTTAGTTTAGCACTGTCAAAGTAAGACAATTACATTTTGACAATTACATTTTTGCATTATGGCATCTTATTGTATTCTATACAGTGATAAAGGCTATGTTGATCAGCATTAACATAAATATACATTACCCATATGAAAAACCTGAGATGGTTTGAAAAACACAGATAAACAATATACTGTTGAAATTGTGTGCTGATTCTCATCATGTTTCATCACACAAATCATTTCTTTCTGCATTTTATTCAGCTACAGCTACAACTCATTCTTTTATTTAATGGCAATAATTTTGGTAATTTTTTTTTTTAAGTTTGTCTTACATCAGTGGTTGTTAGAGGTTTTGATGCCAATGACTCTTCATAAAATAAAAAAATAATATTCTGACGACCGCATTAAAGGAGAAGTTCACTTCCAAAATCAAAAATGTACAAAGATTGAGTTGCCCCCTGTCATCCAAGATGTTAATTTCTTTCTTTCTTTCTTCAGTCGTAAAGTAATTATGTTTTTTTGAGGAAAACATTTCAGGATTTCTCTCCAGATAGTGGTCTTCTATGGTGTTCCTGGAATTGAACTTCCAAAATGCAGTTTAAATGCAGCTTCAAAGGGCTCTAAATGATCCCAGCCGAGGAGGAAGGCTCTTATTTAGCGAAACGATTTGTTATTTTCTATAAAAAAATTACAAAGATGTATATACTTTTTAACTTTTTAATTAGAGTTTTTCAATCTACCCTGACTGTCTTGAAGTGGAATATGCAGAGGTCACATAGAGCTAGACAAGATGAGCATTTAAGGTTAAAAAGTATATAAATTGTCTTTTTTTTCTTTTTTTTTTTCTTTTTTTGAAAATGACCTTGTTTTGCTAGATAAGATCCTTCTTCCTCAGCTGGGATCATATAGAGCCCTTTGGAGCTGCATTTAAACTGCATTTTGGAAGTTCAAACTCGGGGGCACCATAGAAGTCTACTATATGGAGAGAAATCTTGAAATGTTTTTCTCAATTTTTTTTTTTTTTTTTTTTTTTTTTTTTTTGCAACTGTAGAAAGAAGGGCATGAACATCTTGAATGACAAGGGGGCAAGTAAATTATCTCAATTTTTGATCTGGAAGTGAACTTACTGTCTTCTATCTTACTGTTTGTTTGTTTTTTGTTTTCTTTCTCTCAGACAACCTACATTTTCTAGGTCATTTTAAATGGTCCTGCAGTCTGACAAATTACTTTTAAACACATATCTCCTACATAGTCTGAGGTAATAAAAGCTTTATGAATTCATTTTTCTTTTAAAAAACAGTTTGCTGTTTCGAAACGTTTTGAGAGTATCGCATGTTCCACGTGTCCCATATCTGAATATTAGAACTGCGCATCTGGAAATGTTTTGCGTATAGCTAGAGGTATACTGTCTGCTACAACAATATGTTGAATTATACAAACTCAGACAGCAGACTTGCATCGCTCCACTGGAGCACCTGTTTAAAATGGTTCATTTGCTATGCGGCGGAAGCTGGATTTTGCAGCCTCATTTTGTGCTGTTTTGTCACTTACACGCCTCAACTAAATTATGCGCCTGCAAATTGTTGATGCATCAAACTAGGCCGCTTTCCAAAATCCCGCTCTAAAAGAGGCTCAGCCTTAATTGGCAACAGCGATACAGAGATCCAGCAAACCGGCACCGTTCTCTTCTCAGCCCAAGATGCGAGAAAACGTACGGGATCGGCCGAGCCAGCTTTCTTTCAACTTTCATCCCTGCGATTCTAATGCCAAATTCAGTTGAGCTGTGCAGTGTTTAACCTCTCCACCCCCAGATCCCCAAGGCTCAGGCTGGAATCTCCTCACAGAAATGAAAGCAGCGGTGGGTGTCGCTAGGGGAGTTGAATGAGGAATGCTGAATGACGGTGAGATAATTGGGGCCTGTTGGAGTGCTCTCTCTCTTTCTCTCCTTCTCCCTCTCTCTATGTTCAGATCAAGGGGACGGGAATAGAAGAGGGGAGAATGCTTACTCAGCACAGCTGAGCACCTTTAAGAGCACACAGACACACGCTCATGTACACCGCAAGAAACCGAGGCAGCTGTGCAAACTCATAATGTGCTTTAATTATGTTGACTTTGTGTTTACATGTACAGCAAAAGGCTGATGACGAACAAAATCCAACACATTATAAAACCCTGAAAAAGCAAAAACAAACAGTTTTGACATCAAAACTAGACACACTGGCTGTTCACATTAAATAAGCAGCCAGAACATACTGTATGTAAAATCTTGCATTTTCTGTAGTGCAGATATGAACACTACCATTCAAAAGTTCAATAAGAGTCAATAAGATTTTCATTTTTCCCCAATGCTCTTATGCACAACAGTGCTGCATTTATTTTACGAAAATACAGCAAAACAGTAATATTGTAAAATAGCATTATACTATAAAAAAACGCTTTCTACTTAAGCAGAAACATGTAATTTATTCCTGCACTGTAAAATGTTTTCACCAGTTTCAACTTAAAAACTTAAGTTTAGCAGCTGCCTTAATTTTAAGTTACATCAACTTTAAAGTACAAGTAATTTCAACTCATAAGTTAAATCAACTTAAAAAGTGCAAGTCATTTTAACTAATTTTATTGTCTTGAGTTGAAATGAATAGCAGTTTTAAGTTGATTTAACTTAAAATTTTAAGGCAGCTGCTGAACTTACATTTTTAAGTTAAAACTGGTAAAAACTTTTTACAGTGTGCGATGCCAAGCTGAATTTTCAGCATCATTACTCCACTCTTCAGTGTCACATGATCATTCTAAATATGTTTATTTGCTGCTCAAGAAACAATTATTATTAACAGTGTTGAAAGTAGCTGTGTTGCCTAATATTGATGCAAAGCGTGATGCATATTTGTTCAGGATTCTTTGATGAAATTTTTTGCAATGATGTAAATATCACTTTTGATCAATTTAATGTGTTATTTAAAGTATTAACTTTAAATAAATAAATAAATAAATAATCTTTCTGACCCCAACTGTAGAGTATGCTGTCTAAATTAATTAATAAGAGCCAAAACATGAAACATGGTTCTTGGTGCTAAAAAAAAGCAAAATAATTGGACTGAAAATTGATTGTTTTCTGTTATTCCAAGCATTTACAAGAGTCTGACACCACAGATTCTCATTTTGGTAATCGTTAAATTACAAACTGTTAATAATTTAATTTATAATTGTTCATGCACTTGAGTTACTATAATTGTTTCTGTTTTCATTGGTGTTGAACAGTCACATTCATAATAAACTAAGCAGATATTTTGTTATTGCTGTCATTAAATATTATGTGTTGCAAATAATTAGTAAAAAGTAATTCAATGAAATTGCTTTTTTTTTTTTGCTCACTTTTTGAACAATACAGTTCTTTGAGTTTTATATGACCTTTCTTTCTTTTTTTCAGTCACACTATATATTAGGTGACCTTAACTATTATGTACTTACATCTAAAAATAAGTACAATGTACTTAATGTGGTCATACTGCATTGCAAAACGCTTTTGCTTCTATTAAGGTGGGATATGGGTAAGGTTAGGGACAGGTTTGGTGGCATGGGTAGGTTTAAGGGTGGGTTAGGGTGTAAGGAATGGGTCAACAGTGGTAATTACAGAAATTAATTACAAATGTAATTACATATAGTTTTTTTTTTTTTTTAAGATAAGTACAATGTAAAAACATGTACAGTATGTACACAATAAGTACCAAATGATTAATTTAAATGCAAGTACGTAGTAGTTAAGGCCACCTAATGTAAAGTGGGACCCTTTATTCTTTATTCTTTCTTTCTTTCTTTTTTTAATTTCACTTTACTCTCAAATTTACTTTTCAAATTTAATTTTTCACTTTAACAGGAATTTTACACTGCATTGTGTTGTGCTTTAACACCAATTCCTTTACGGATTTATTTCTTACAGAGTAGTTTAAAGCAGAATTCACAAAGAAGAAATTTTCCGTGTTGTAAAGTTTCATCAATAGCATGCATTTTAGTTGCTTTTGAAATAACAAATGACCGTATACTATGGGATTTGAACACAGGACAAGTGGTATCTCAAGGACATTTTAAGCTAACAAATTTTACTTTAGAAGCTACCTTGAGGCAAATATGATTTATTTATTCGATTTTGTATGTATACTCATCAAAAAAAACCACTTTCGTGGAAAAAAAAAAATCCCCAGTAGGGGGATTTGTCGCATGACATTTACCTGCTTCGGATGTTGCCGTCGAGAATGTTGTCCTTGGCGTGTATCGCGTCACTAAGTCCTGGACCTTGAGCCGGTGGCATGTTTACCCAAGAGACCTGCGGCTGGTGACACATGCTTTTACTTTGACTAATAAATCATTGACGGCCTGATGTGCATCGATGGGAATGCGGTGTCAGTTTTGATACTTGATTAGCATTTCTGTCACTTTGCCTTACACTTAACATAACTCCAGCTGCGCGGCTCAATTGGAGCCGTTCAACGGCATGACAATGACGAGCCATTCCTCAAACTGACAGCCTGTCATGACAACATGTCCACTAGAGGGGAAGAGCATCTGAAAGCTCTGTACTCGCCGAAAGGGCCCTTGCAGTGGAGTAATAGCCGGACGGCTGAGTGTATCAAACATCAGGGTTATTGATTCTAAAAACAGCAGGCTTACTCAACGCTTTTGGCCATTTTCGAAAGCCGTATTGAGCGATTGTGTGTGGTATTAAATGAGCTGTTTAACAACTGCACGGAAAACGTGCGCTGGCGACCGACTTTATGCTTCATTGGCACCTTGTAGCTGTTGAGTTGCAAATGGCAGCTCCCACCTTTAACATGCTAATGAGAAGGTGTTGTGAATCAGCTCTTCATATTTTCACTCCCCTACATGATCTCCAGGGCAGTCAGCCTGAGTCAGAGCTGCTAACTGTGAAACGCTCTCTTAACAGAGAAGCCAAGGACAGTCGCTAAGACTTTACGGCCGGTTCCAGCTACTCGCTGTGTCTTAAACACATTTGCGCCGCTGTGAGGCAGAGCTATTATCGGATCCTGGACGAAAACTAATTTCGCTTGGTTCTGCGTCAGCTTTGCTTCTGCCTTTGAAATGCCACGTGAGAGTCATCTTAAAGTTTGCTGTTGTCATGACCATCGGCGCGTGTCTTGTCTTCTGTCGGCTCTGCATGGAATAATCAAAAGGCACACGCGTTGCTTACTGCGACTGTGATTCCTGTCTAAATGCAGGCGAATCTTCTTGTAAATCTAAATATGGCAGCGTTCCTTTGCTTCCTCAGTAGATTCCTATACCATAATAACTAAAAAGCCTGAAATTGACAATGAACTACTTTATAGAAATTGATCATGGCAGATAAATTGTTGTTACATTTAGATTTCGTTTGTTAACACTAGCTAATTACAGTATAGTTAACATGAACTAACAATGAAAAAAAAAACAAAGTATTTAATGTTAATTTCTAGTTTACTAATGGATTAAACAAATAAATAAAAAGTTAATCTATTAATATTATTTAAATCTGAGCCAACGGGAACAATTAACAGTTAACTAGTTTTAACAGAAATTGTTAAATACTGTAATGTTTTGCTTCTTGTTAGTTAAGGTTATTAATTAACTAACATTAACTAATGTTACACTAAAAAGTTTTCACCATTTTTAACTTAAAAACTTAAGTTTAGCAGCTGCCTTAAAATTTTAAGTTAAATCAACTTAAGTCATTTCAGCTCACAAATTAAATCAACTCATTTTATTGTAATAAGTTAAAATGACTTAGTTTGACTAAGTAACTAAGTGACTTAGTTTTAAGCTGATTTAACTTAAAAATTTAAGACAGCTGCTAAATTTAGGTTTTTACAGTGTACATTTTTCTATAAACCATAAATGTACTGTTAATATGTATACTAATATAGCTTAATAATTATATGTTAGGGATAATGTACAGGCAGCCGGTAGTTATCGCAGAAATAAGCCCCGACAGTGTGATCAGGACCCGACGCGAAGCGGAGGGTCTTGTATCACACTGAAGGGGCTTATTTCTGCGATAACTACCGGCTGCCTGTACATTATCCCGCTTATTACACGGCTACTTGCCACATAAGGAAAAAAACTGGACATGAATATGAATTTGAAACCTTTTATTGGCATATTTGTTTTAAATTAAAATTTTTATCCTTCCGCGAAACGATATAGTACCACGTGACTAACCTTCAAACTATGTACGTTAGTAAGACAATTTAAATAGATTAATGTCGAAATTTTCCATTGTTAATTGTGGTTGTCCAGTGTTTGTCACAAGATGGCGCCAAACGGTTATCTTTGTTGGCACGGAGGGATTTTAAACATACAAGTAGTACCGGCTATGTGTTATTACTTTGGAGCGGTGATTATTTGAAAAGAACGAACCTGCAAATGTCTCAACTGACCAATCAGAATCAAGCATTCCAAAGAGCCGTGTAATAATAATAATAATAATTAACCATTGCTAATATTTAATATTATTTATATACTGTTATAGTGTTTATTAATATTTTGAAAAAGTTTTGTATATTTTTATGTGCATTCGTCATTTTAATGTTTTTCCCCCATATATATATATATATATATATGTGTGTGTGTGTGTGTGTGTGTGTGTGTGTGTGTGTGTGTGTGTGTGTGTGTGTGTGTGTGTATAAAACTGATCACTTGTAATGTTTTTTTTTAAAGAAGTCTTGTATGCTCATCAAGGCTGCATTTCTTTGATTAAAAAATACAGAAAAAAACTGTAATATTGCAAAAATGTAATTTATAATATAATTTATTCCTGTGAAGCAAAGCGTAATTTTCATCAGCTGTTACTCCAATCTTAAGTGTCACATGATCCTTCAGAAATCATTTTAATATGCTCATTTATTATTATAATTATCAATGTTGAAAACAGTTGTGCTCCCAAATATTTTTTTGAAACATGTGATTCTTTTTTTTTTTTCAGGATTTGATGAATAACAAGTTAAAAAGACCAGCATTTATTCAAAATATAAATCTTTTTTCATCCATGTAAATCTACGCTATCGCTTTTTGTTAATTGAACACATCCTTGGTGAATAAAAGTATTAATTTCTTAAAAAAATAAAAAATTACTGAGTCCAGGCTTTTGAACTTTTATTAAAAAGCACAACTGTTTTCAACATTGATAACAAATCAGCATATTAGAATGATTTCTGAAGGATCATGTGACAGTGAAGACTGGAGAAATTAATTAATTATTTGTTCTTTAAGACTGTTTTATTACAGCTTTATCTCAATTAACAAAAAAGTTA
Source organism: Garra rufa (assembly GCF_049309525.1). NCBI lineage: Eukaryota > Metazoa > Chordata > Actinopteri > Cypriniformes > Cyprinidae > Garra > Garra rufa. The sequence goes on from NC_133361.1 coordinate 29,240,167, forward strand.
ATAATGACACCACTAAAATTGATACAACAAATCAAAAAAGTATATAGTGACCAGTTACAGAATGTAAGATATACACTTTCCCTTATATATGTATTTCATGGACAAATTATATACAGTATCAACTACCACATGTAAAATGATTTGAATTTTACTATTCTGGCACTGAACTTCTGGCGCAACTGTGAAATTCTCCTCCACGTAATAAGATGATTTAATTACGGAGAGTATACATTGCTCATTAAATGTGGGGTGTTCTGTTTCTCTCTCTTCCCCTCCAGTGCATTATTTTTTTTTTTTTCACACTACATTAAACACACAAAGCTGGTCCTCTGGGTCTGGTGCAGCTCTATGATTTGTTTCAGAGCCGGCCATACACGCTCTGGTGCCTGACCCTTGCCCAGGGGCAGCTGACCTACATTGTACTGAATATAGAAGATCCTCTTTATGTCTTTTCCACAGAGAGCTTGTGAAAACGCATAAAGTACGTTCATGAGGAATGTTTGGTGGGGAAATGTACTTCTGAGAAAGCGGATAAATTTATCACTGTGACTTACAAAACATTACACCAGTGTTTTTCTTTTAGAAAGCAACTTTTTGACAGGGGTTTTTTTTTCTCTGCAAACCTACTGTTAATTGGCAACTACTTTTTCTGCGGTAGACTTTTAATTCAAAGGCCAAGTTTGGGTATAATTGAATGCATTCAGATATCTCGTTTTCCTTGCATCGTTTGCATGTTCTTAGTCAGAACTGAAGCTCAGATGAGGTCACATCACAAAATAAAGTGCAGCTCCAGAAGCTTATTTGACCTGACTAACCTGCATAGTGACTTTGACTAATTGGATGTCAGAGACTGTGCTGAACTGCCTTAGAAAGCAAAAGCTTTAATTAATATTCCTCCATGTTCGGCTTAACAAGAAAATTGAGTGATAATGGGGCCTAACTGCCCCGCATCTGCTAGAGTCGCTCGCTAGTGCTGATTAAATGCGTTGTGGCCTAAAGGTTGCGATGTAACATTGATACTGTTATAACTTCATTATGCTAATTCAGATTTCTTGCCTCTTCGTAATGACCTCTTTGTACTGCTAAAATTAACTGCCCAATTTTGTGAAGTGTACAGATGCTGTTTGTATGTGTTTGGGTTTTACAGTGGCACCCGTAATGGCCTTTTAGTGTCAGCAGCTGTAGCTGTGTTACAAGCCAGGACAGCGGTAGTTGAACAACTGCATTAGTTGAATGGTACGGGGATACCCCATGGCCGCACAGGTCCCTCTCCATCTCACCCTTGGACTTTTCGCACATCTGAGTCACACCTGCCTCAGCGCTGCGCATCAGGCTGTCTCAGCACACTTAGCCGCGCTCCTCTGATCTCCAGTGGTAAGGTCAACCGCGTCGGCCTCTTCTCGACTATAACACTTGTATCAGGAACTTCATTTAAAGTTTAGCACAGTCTCAGGGCGTTTAGATGTTAGATGTTCCATCTCAAATTTTATTCTGACAGTTTCAACCACATATTGCTTACCATATATCAAGTGTGTTGAGTTATTGTTAGTAGATAGTGCAGCTGATTTAAGTGTAAATCTAAAAATAATAATTAATGTGATTACAATTTTTGCACAGTCATGCTGTGGCCAAGGGTGTCAATCTAAAACGTGATTGTAGTATTGATCTCTGTGGACTGTAGGCCAGTGAGAATTTTTTTCCCCCAGTCAAGCTTGGGGTCAGATTATAAAGATTTTAGTTTTTATGTTTTAAGTTATTTATGTTCACCAATTGCATTTATTTTTAATCAAAGATACAGTAAAAACAGGAATATTGTGAAATATTTTTTGCAGTGTTTTCTATTTGAATATATTTTAAAATGTGATGCAAAGCTGAATTTTCAGCATCATTACTCTAGTAACTAATAACTCTATTTATTGAAAAAACGTTTATTTGAAATATGTTGTACTATTGTGAATTTCTTTACTGTCACGTTTGATCAGTTTAATGCAATTTCTTCAATACAATTGCTCAAAATGCTCAATAAAAACATTCATTTTATAAGCTACTGTCTAAAAAATTAGACAGTAGCATATGCATTTAAGTTTATTATTTATTCACTTCATTTGATAATTGCATATGCAATATGTATTACATTTTTTATTATTTATTTGAAATATTTTGCAACATTGTATGTCTTTACTGTCACCTTTGATTAGTTTAATGCAATTTCTTCAATAATAATGCTTAATGAAATGCTTAATATTATGCATCATTTTATTTAAAAAAATATATATATTAGAATATTATTTTTATATAAAAACAGTCAGTATCATATGCACTTGAGTACTTGACTACGCTTCATTTGATTATTTGCCCATTTATTTAAAATATTTTTAACATTTTAAATGTCTTTACTGTCACTTTTGATCAGTTTAATGCAATTTCTTCAATAAAATTGCTCAAAATGCTCAATAAAAACATTCATCTTATAAGCTACTGGCTAAAAAATTAGACAGTAGCATATGCACTTAAGTTTATTATTTATTCACTTCATTTGATAATTGCATATGCAATATGTATTACATTTTTTATTATTTATTTGAAATATTTTGAAACATTGTATGTCTTTACTGTCACCTTTGATTAGTTTAATGCAATTTCTTCAATAATAATGCTTAATGAAATGCTGAAAATTATGCATTATTTTATTTAAATTTAAATGTCTTTACTGTCACTTTTGATCAGTTTAATGCAATTTCTTCAATAAAAATGCTCAAAAAATATATTTTTATTTTTAAAAAAATTTAAAACAGAATGTTTTTTTAGACATTAAGACATTAATTTCATTACTTAATTTACTTAATAAGTAAATTGTATATGCAATATGCATTATATTTTTCCCATTTATGTGAAATATTTTGTAACATTGTAAATGTTTTTACTGTCACCTTTGATCAGTTTAATGCAATTTCTTTCATAAAAATGCTCAAAAACATTTTATTAAAAAAATGGACAGTAGCAAATGCACTTAAGTTCATTAATAATGCATTTCATTTGATTAATTGCATATGCAATGTGCATAAAATGTTTCCCATTTATTTGAAATAATTTGTAACATTGTAAATGTCTTTACTGTCACTTTTGTGCAATTAATGCAATTTCTTTGATAAAAATGCTCTATGAAAGCATTATTTTTATTTTAAAAAGTATACACGGTAGCATACGCACTTAAGTGCATTAATTAATTCATTTAATTTCATTAACTGCATATGCAATTAACTTGTTTTATAATTGTTATTATTATTAATAATTGACGGATCTATTATGAATATTCATGTTATTCAAAAATGGCTGTACATTAATTAGTTCATTATTCCCATCATTTATTTTGTTAATATGACATTGACATTACTGATCAGACATCATTTATAATAATTGATTTGTATGCTAATTTATTCAGATCTTACAAATAACGATTTACAAAGAGAGGCCTTTTTCTCTCGCTGAGTGTTTTGTTTTCCTCTACAATTGTTTTGTAGAATCTATGAAATAAACATGTAAATGTGCAAAGTTGAAAAGTGAGACAATTTCAGCTCCCACTCACGCAGACGCTCAGATTTCACAGGTTCTGAAGTTCTTTGTAAGAGTTGCTCAGCAGTGGTCTTCTGTACTCTTTAGTATTCAATAACAAGATTGGTTTCGTTTAATGGCTTTCACACCTGCCATCATAATGGAAGGTCAAATATTAGAAATAAGTGCTATTCAAATCCTCTGTAATTGAATATTTGAATGGCCAATTAAAATCCCTGTTGGAGGTTTAGATAAGGGGAATTAGCTTTTCTTTATTCACCTCCCTTTGAAAAGCTTTCCTCCCATTCACCATTATTCCCCGGAATTCTGTCATTCTGATTTTCCTTATACTTCCACCTCCATTGTCGGACATGCTGGTTTAATAATAATAGTCCAGAAGAAACTTTGCATTTTCCTCAGTTTTGCAGACAGGTTGGACTGGAGTGTCTACGGTTTCTAAGTTAGTGAGTGAGGTACAGGACTCATACCCTCCCTCAGGGGGAAAAAAAAAACGGATTTAGTCGTATTTCCCACATATTCTAAAAAAGATTTCTGTTGCTGCTGACATATTGTCTCCTCCCTGCCTCCTTTGTGTTTTCTGCTGTTTGTTAGAAGTGTCGTGCCCCCTCAGATTTTCTTTAAGTGGCTTTTAAAGAAATTGAGAGAGAACATATTTGTATCTTTAATTATGTTGCTTTAACAAACTAAGATGTTTGTCTTGACCCATTCACACGGCTAAATTTGGTCGATCAGTCGTGTCGCACCTTCCACTGATAATTTGCTTTAAACCGAATATCTATTGTCATCATCTACCCACTCCTGTGTCACTTGAAACTAATGTGACTCTCCAAGGAGTTATTCAGCTGCTCTTTTCCATTGAAGTTCAGTAGCAAAATAAAATAAATCAAAACTATATATTTAGACTAAGAAATGTAACAACATATATTGTTTTAAAGGGGTCATCGGATGCCCATTTTCCACAAGTTCATATGATTCTTTAGGGTCTTAATGAAAAGTCTATAATATACTTTGGTTAAAAATTCTCAATAGTAGTGTAAAAAAAAAAACACCCTTTTACCTTGTCAAAATCAGCTCTGCAAAATATCAGCTCATTTTACTGCATGGGCCCTTTAAATGCAAATGAGGTCTGCTCGCCCCACCCCTCTCTGATGTTAGATTGCAAGCTGTAATGTTTACTTTAGCTGCATTTAGCTGCGTTTATCGGCGAAACTTGCCAACAAGCACATTATTAAGATAGGCCATTTAAAAACCCCTTATACTCACTTCTGCTGTGGGTGAAGCTGCATCACGAATGATTCACACGAACATAGATGCATATATAGATTGGGATGGGCGCTTTCTTTTAAAAGCGTAAGTAACGTTGTCCTCTGCCTCTTAAGTGGCTCAGATGTCAGGAGTAAATGACTGCTATGTTCATTATTACATCCAACAACAGAACACCTCAATTGCTCAATTGGAGTCTTCCTCTGCACACAGTGGCGATCATATTCAGACTGTTTCAGCTCGGTGAGGGCGGGCCTAAGGTAAGGCGCTCATGTCAATCAACTGTGTTTCGTCACACCGACAAGAAGCTTAGAATTACCTGATTTTTAAAGGGGATATTACTTTTAAAGATTAAAAAAATACCACTGGGTGGATTTTTCATCATTGTAAGGTGGTTGTGTACACAAACTGCCAACACACATTAATGTTCAAACAACATGTCAAAGTTTTGCATCCGATGACCCCTTTAATACCCAATTGAGAGATCTGAGCTTCCTCCAAACAAACAACAAAAAACAAGTGGGTTCATGACGTATTTTTACAAGAGGCCGTCCAATCAATAGCAGCAGGGTTTTGTGTTGGATTATTTTTAGTTCACTTAACACACGTTCTGTGTGATGAGTGTGTTGGGGGAGGAGCGTTTCTGTGTGTCTATATCGAGTTTTAGTTCCCTTGTGGTTCGCTGCTGAGAAACAGAAAGACACAAACTTGTAAAAATGACAATTCTCTGTGAAATTCTCTGTTAAACTAAGAAGTTGTCGGCTTGTGCATCACGACGGGTCTCATTCAAAACAGTCAGATGCTTGTTCCAACAGAGCTCCTTGATTTTAGCCTATGTTTCTCTGATTTAGTTAGTCAGATTGATGTTTTAGAAGATTGAAGTTTTAGAAAATAGTGTTGTTTTACTTAGAAATGTCCTTGGGGGGGAAATAAGTCTTCAAGTCTTAGGCTATGTCATAGAAAAAGCAAACATACTAAAATGTTTTTATTTCATACTAAGTATACCACAAATACACTGACATATTTATGTACTTAATAAAAATACCCTGCAGTTGTACTTTTGGTGTACTGAACTGGTATATTTAAAGTCTGCTAAATTGGAACAACTAATTTTGTGCTTAATGCACTTTAAATATGCAGAAGTAGTGCTGAGGTCCACCTAAAGATATACTGAAGTATATTTAATTGTGTTAAAGTGGAAATATTGCATAGTTTACTTCAGGTACACTTTAAATACCTTGTACGTTAAGACTGATATTATACAGAGATCAAATAATCCTCATCAATAGTGACTTTTTAGGCTTAATATTACAAAATGTGCAGTGTGCACATGTAGTACTCAAAATAAAGATTTATTCTAATTTGTATATCAGTAAGTCTCGAGTGATATGTCATTAAATACATTAATAGATTTGAACTATACTTAATAAGAAATAAATGTATTTTAAATATATATACTTTTACTAGGTTTATCCTTCCCAGAATGATCCACAAAGCTATGTCAGTAAAATTTGGTGCATTATTGTTTGTAAAATAAACCCTTAATATTCAACAGGACAACAGAGGAATAACATAGCTGATATTTTAAAATAATGCATCAGGACAAATCATTTTGTTAGAATGTAATGTAGGTCACTTTTCTATTATGTGCAAGACAGGCAGGTTTTTCAACTCTTTTTGTTTCAGTATGATAACAAATTTATGAGGGGAGTCTAAAAAGGTGTATCAGAAATGAAGTTGAAATATTCAGGTAGCCTTCTCTTTTATTTTCAGACTGATGAGCTAATACCTTCATAACGTTTAGAAGCACGCTGTGTTACTTTGCTGGAAATGTTGTAATGTATGCGCACAGGTGCATTGCAGGTCAGAGTACACAGTCCAGCTCATAAGGGCTGATTTATTGAATTATTTTGTGTTCTTTTAGTTGGTTGCTGAAACGTTTTCTACTGCAGTGAAGGAAGTAAAGAAAATATTCTACTGCAAAGTTGCATTGAGAGTTTGGCATGCGATGAGCAGGAAAATTCCTTTTAGAGCCTTAGAGATTCTATATTCTATTGTTTAATAATAATAAAAAAGTATAAATACATAAATGGGCATATTCCTATGAACATGTTTGTTAAATACACCTGTGAAATGCAATGTATATAAACTGCCACTCAAAAGATTGGGATCAGTAATGTTTTTTAAAGAAGTCTCTTATGCTCATCAAGGCTGCATTTATTTGATCAAATTACAGGAAAAAAAAAGTCATATTGCGAAATGTTATTACAAGATAAAATAATGGTTTTTATTTTAATATTCTTTCAAATATAATTTATTCCTGTGATGCAACGCTGAATTTTCATCAGCTGTTACTCCAGTCTTAAGTGTCACATGATCTTTCAGAAATCATTCTAATATGCTGATTTATTATTAAAATTATCAGTGTTGGAAACAGTTGTGCTGTCAAATATTTTTTTGCAACCTGTGATTCTTTTTTTCAGGATTTGTTGATGAATAACAAGTTAGAAAGAATAACATTTATTCAAAATGTAAATCTATGCTATCGCTTTTTTTATTAATTTAATAGAATCTAAATTTACTGACCACAAACTTTTGAACAGTAGAGTATATTGTTAGAAAACCTTTCTATTTTAATACAGTTGTTTTCTTTTTAACCTTTTATTGATCAAAGAATCCTGAAAAATGTATCACAGGTTCCCAAAAAATATTAAGCAGTATGCTTTATTCAACATCGATAACAAATCAGCATATTAGAATGATTTCTGAAGGATCATGTGACACTAAAGACTGGAGTAATGATGCTGAAAATTTAGTTTTGTATCACAGGAATAAATTACATTTAAAAAAGTATTTATATAGAAAACAGTTATTTAAAATTGAAATAATATTTCACAATATTAATTTTTTTTCTGTATTTTTGATCAAATAAATGCAGCCTTAATGAGCATAAGAAACGTCTTTAAAAACCATTAAAAATCTTACTGAGGGAGGGAGAAAAAATATAAACACTTGAGTATGAACATTTTTATATGCAGGCACAGAACTACAAAGGGTGAACTTATACATAGCAGTATTAGTGTTTTATATTTTATATATATTTTAAAAAACCCTTCTAATGTCAAAATGTCACTCTTGTATCATCTTCAGGCAACATTCAAATGTCACTCTGATGCCACATTAAACTTGTTTATGAAGATTGCACGGCAGAACTATAAAAAACATTTTTCAAAAGAAATTAATACTTTTATTCAGCAGGGACACATTAAATTAATCATAAGTGACACCAAAGACAATTACAGGTTTTAAAAAAAGATTTATATTTCAAATAACTGCTGGATGCTGATAACATTTATAAAGGTTTTGACAAAGATATTAAACAGCAAAACTGTTTTCAACATTAGTATTAAGAATAAATGTTTATTGAGCAGCAGATCAGCACATTGAAGCTGAAGAAAAATCATCACACGAATAAATTACTATACATTTTTGTAAATATTTAAATAGCAAACAGTTACTTTAAACAGTAATAGTATTTTTCATGACTGTTTACACTATTACTGATAAAAAAAATAGTGAGGAAAAGAGAATTCAAAAACATAAAAAGGGCTTTTTTAAGTATGTTTCACCACATCATACACTGTAAAAAAAAAAAAAAAAATTTGTCGAGTCTACTTCAAAATAATTTGTTACCCTGCTGCCTTAAAATTTTAAGTTCAGTAAACTCAAATATCCAAGTTGTCACTTAGTACAACTTAACATTTAAAGTTGACAGAGCTTAAAATTTGAAGACAGCCAGGTAACAAATTATTTTAAATTGACTCGACAAATAGTTTTTTACAGTGTATAATTGGTAACACTTTACAATAAGGTTCATTAGTTAACATTAGTTAACCACATTAGTTAACATGAACTAATAATGAACTGCACTTATACAGCATTTATTAATCTTTGTTAATGTTAATTTCAACATTTACTAATACATTATTTAAATTTTGTTAACATTAGTTACTGCAGTGTGAACTAACATGAACAAACAATGAACAACTCTATTTCCGTTAACTAATGTTAATAAAGATTAGTAAATACAGTAACAAATGTATTGCAAATGGTTAGTTCATGTTAGTTAATACATTAACTAATGTTTAACTAATGAACCTTATTGTAAAGTGTTACCGTATAATTGTATAATAAAAATACTAAAACAAAAATATGCACCCACATTTAAGTTTTCTTTTGACCTGTTTGCATATCACAGCTACTAATCAGAGATAAATCACTACAGCAGTGTTTCTCTTGTTGCTGTTCCGTCTTTTCTTTGAACACTTCTTGTCTTCACGTGTGAATGACTCTATCAACATTAATAGTGTGACAAGTAACAGCGCACACTAACACACTGTCTCTCGCAGCCGCACTGCTTTGAGCTTCCCTCGGCTGTAAAACTGCAGTTGATTCTCTCTCATTTTAGAGCACTCACCACACAGGACCCATAATGCCTTGAGTGCTCACATGAACCACATGTCAACTGAGGATTTTCAGATGCCTCTCTCTCCATCCATGTCATCCTGCCCCTAACAAGTGGTGGAGGGAGGACAAAAATAAGAGGAAAATGGACCTGGGGGGAGGAGGTGGTGATGGCAGTGGGATGCTCTCCCCGCTCGCTGTCCCGTCGCAGCTCTCATCCAGTGAGCGAGTGCTGTCCTCGGGCGAGATAACATGAGAGAGCTCTCGGTGCTCGCTAATCTCCCCACCCACCAGCGCTGACCTGTGCGCTTTGACTGCGGGAGAGACCCGGCCCTCCATCAATGTCACAGTCAGAACTAATGAGAGCCAGAGGCTGCAGGGTCAATGACTAAGCTGATTTGCCTACTGATAAGCGATGACGGAGCCTTGGAGAGGGGCTGTACGACTGTCTAGGATTAGATTAGCTCCACTGTGCTGGAGTCTACAATTTATGAGCTCACAGAGTTGAAACTTGGTCGCAACCTTGGCGAGGACGGGTGGCCTTAACGTGGATTGCAGTGACAAATTAAAATATTAACCTTAGACTGCATTAACAGGTCAAATTGACCACACTCTGGAAAGAAATACAGTGCCTTGCAAAAGTATTCATACCCCTTCATTTTTTTCACATTTTGTTTTGTTGCAGCATTATGTTAAACTGCTTTAAATTAGTTTTTCCCCACATCAGTTTACACTCCATACACCATAATAATGACAAAGCAAAAACCAGATTTGCAAATTTTACAAATGTATTAAAAATAAAACACTGAAATAAGTACATTGCATAAGTATTCATACCCTTAACTCAGTACATAGTTGAAGCACCTTTACAGCCTCAAGTCTTTTTTGGTATGATGTGACAAGCTTTGCACATCTGCATTTGGCAATTATCTGCCATTCTTTGCCTCACCTTTTCACTCAAGCTCTGTCAGCTTGGATGGGGGCTGGCAGACATTTTCTAGAGTCCTAGTTGACTTGGTTTTTGCTCTGATATGCATTTTCAGCTGTTAGACCTTTTCTGAGAGGTGTGTGCGCCTTTCTAAATCATACTTATTCAAATGAATTTGCCACAGTTTAACTCCACTCAAATTATACACTCCACTATACACTATACACTTTCTATAAAAAATTAAACAGAAACCAGACATTTTTTTTAATTCTTATGAGGTTTATAATGAATAGATAGGATTACTAAGAACATTGATGTCTAACTTTAAAAAATGAAGGAGGGAGAGGGTAGTGAATGACATCCCGGGTATGCATTTAAGGTTTAATACCAAAAATCATTAGGATATTAAGTGAAGATCATGAAGATATTTTGTAAATTTCTTATTGTAAATATATCAAAACTTAATTTTTGATTAGTAATAGGCATGGCTAAGATCTTCATTTGGACAACTTTAAAGGCAATTTTCTCACTGTTTAAATTTTTTTGCACCCTCAGATTCCAGGTCACATATTTAGTCAAACTTGATCTGTTTTGTTTAGTTTTAGTAAACTGTATGTCTGAGCATTTTAGTCTAGATTTAGTCAATGAAAACGTCACATTTTTTTGGTGAAAAATATTATTTTGCTCAAATAATCGCAATGATTGTTGAAACGTACAAGTTTACACAATTGCATGTTCACCGTGGTTTGTTTTACCTCAACTAGTGTACTGGTGTATCATAGGCTATTTAACATATGTTAATATTAAAGACTTACTTATGTACTCTCTCTATGTTATGAAAACTGGTAAAACAAACACAAAAATATTATAACTTTGAGAAATTCCTAATAGCAATTCCAATAATTACAAATTGCAACTATGTTACATTTACATAATCGCAAACAAAATAGCCAAGATCTCATGACAAGCTGAATGCCACTTTCTTTTAAAGCCGGACATCTTACTTGGATATCGCTAAACTTCAGCTTACTTGTTTGTCATTGTTTTTAGTTCATCTTCGGCGCTTCCGTAATGTAGAGTGAGCCTGTGCACATGGTTGCCAGATTGCAGAAATGAAGCAAAATACCGGGATATCCAAAAAGAGTGAGCAAGCGTCACCTACCGCATGTTGCGTGCTTCTATAAGTGAAACTTGGCAGCGACAAAAATGCCACAAAATCAATTTATACCTTGTTTTTCATGCATTGTTCTCCATCGCACATTTTCATTACAGATTTCCGCAAAACTCTGGCATTATTTTATAAATGTCAATTAAAAAGTATTGCGAAATGACGGTGTTTCCATTAACCGATGTTATGCAACTAAAATTTAATTTTTTCCTCTCGCGATAAGTCATGGCAAAGGATTTTTGGCTATATTTAATTAAATGTGACCTGAAATGTGAATAAAAAACATTTTCATTGCTGTTTTGCGAAATATTCAAATTTTCAAATTGCCTGAAAAACCACCTCATGCAAGCGTAAAAACTTTTTTGGGATATGGGAGTTTTTGCGCAATTGGCACCTTTCCATTAGGCATATTTTCAATTCACAATTTCATTTTGCACAATTTAAAGGGGAATGGGAACGCAGCTACTGTGAAATCATTCGTACAATGTTCTCACGGTCTGGTCAAATTGTCTAGTGTGCATTTTAATGTTAAAAATCAGTTGAAACTGTCTTAAATCCTGTGGTCTTCCATGGTTTTAAAAATCGGTTAAAATTCGAAAATGGCCTAGTTTGTATTCAGCCTTAACAGAGAAGATCTGATTTAAGGATTTGAACTCTTGATATATGGCAACCACACACATATGTTGTATTCTTTTTTTCAATGAAAATTGAGAGATTTTGGTAAAGTTATTATTTTTTTTTAAATATATTTTAGCTTCACCTTTTATCATCAATGATATTGCATGTTGATGCAGTCACAGTTATTTTTAATTGATCTTATTGTCATCTTGTCATTGTCTCATTTTGGTCATGAGAAAAATAGCTTGTCAACAAACATTTTCTGTCATAGTTTTCGTTAATACAGTTTGATTTCTGTTAACATAATGTTGATCATTACATCAGTTTAATATTCTGAGTAATTTAAACTTATTTAAAATTGTTTAGGCTTGTGCAAACTCTTGACTAGTAGTGGTCTCATTAAATAAATTCTAAAAAACTGTCTGCAAGGATCCTTGTTAAATAATCTGTGGAAGTTTATAATAATTAATCTAAAAATGAATTATTTTATAAATGCACATGAAAAGGAATAAATTAACATTATTTAAGCTACATTTAAACGCCTTTTTTAACCAGTGAGTCGAATATGGGTCGCCTGACCTTCTTTATGCATTCATGCATTTTAAAGTTAATTCTGTGAGGCATCTTGACCACATGTATGACAATCACAAACAAGCCAGAAAGGAGATGCAGAAGATGTACCTTCTTGATTCTCAGTAATCAGTTTACGGCAAAACAACTCATTTCTTCATTGCTTGTCAAAGAGATTAAATGTGTTGTACATAGTTTTCGGCGCAATAATGATTTTTTCCATTTTCCATTTCCCATTTCTCCCCGCTCTTTTGCGATTTCTGACAGTAAAATAAGTGATGTTAGACAGATATTGCTCCCAGATGATTTCACAATGCCATTCAAGTAGGTACCCGATTACAGGCTCCTGGGTAATTTGCATGTGATTATGCCACTGGTTTTGTACAGGGAAAGAGCATGGCTGTAATTGTCTAACTTTTATCGTGTAATTACACTGCCGTTTGCACTCTGTAATCTTAAATTCTATGGTAGGAGTTATTTGGCAGAATTAATCACAGTGGCATGTGTGCCGACTGGAATGTATTTCTTTTCATTCTGAGATTTTCAGTTTCACGTTGCCTCGTGAACGACAACCGCACAAAGGATTTCACTCGCGTTCGTCTTTTACATATCAGCCGGATGTTTCCTTTGTGTGAGAGACATTAGTGAGTGACCTCTAACTCTCGCCCTGTGATGTACAGTGTCATTCGCCTCGAGTACACTGTCCCAGATGACATGAAACGCCGCAGGAGACCAAATAGGAATGAATAATTACCCTGAACCTGAAAACAGTTCTACATTCGCGCTTCCACAGATAGCATCTTATCACCTGGTCAGTCATGAGGCTTATCGGCTTCTTCTTCTTCTAGCTCACCTGAAAGCATATTCAAGACTTTAATCTCTCACAGAAATGAAGTGCATATTTAAGCGAGCGGTAGGAGCCCACGGCGTATGGGTTTCAGGCAACCGAGGTTTGTTCTCTACCAGGCAGTCGGCAACGCTTCCATCTGTTTGCCTCTCAGGGGTGTGGGAACGAAGAACGTGGCATCTTTCTCATTCAAGATGCACTCTTGATGCCTTTATTTTGGCTGGGCCCTCCTTGTCGGGAGGCTGATAGCGGTATTGGCAGCTCTCAGGAAGACTGGCAGCAGGTGTAATCAATACGACCATCCCGCGTCAGTGGGAGACAGCCGAGCCCAGAGGCGGGCCATCCATCAGCGCTCCAGCAGGCCTCGGGTCCACCTGGATCATACTGCATTGCACACACCGCAGAGGATGTGCATAAATAAAAAGGTTGTTTTAATTAGTTGTTCCTCCTCTGAAGTTTATTCAATTCTTTTTCCTCCCTAAGTGCCATTAAGAGATACTTAAATAATGCATCGTCTGCTCAATCAAAGGCAGACTCTGTTATATCGTCTATCTGAGGAATTCAAAGCACAGCTAGCATCTTTGAAATATTAAAACAGCCCCCAGCTGCTAACAATGACGTCCAGTATTTTTAGAAATTAAAAAAAAAAAAAAAAAAATCACAAGTGCCAATTTTTTTTTTTTTTTTAATGAAGGTATGGCCTAATGAAAACTAATTGCATGACCATGCATAATTACAACTCATGAGCCAAAATATTTCTTAGTTTCTATGCTTAAGGACTTTTTTTTAACAGTTTTTGCAAAATATTGTGTTCAGTATGCTTCAGTTCTTTGTATCTTTACAGATTTTGAAGGTGAAACAGTATTTATATTTTATTCACGATTACGATTATTCATGAGTACATATTATTCAATTATTAGGCAGTATTTTTTAACACAATTACACTTACTTATTACAAAATGTACTTTGTAATAGTGTCAAATTATAGTATACAAATCACAGCATGCCAATATACAGGCATATCTCACGTCTACGAGTGTGATATTGCGAGTGTGTTAATACATGAACAAAATATTAATGGAGTGTCTTTAAAAGCCCTCTTTTGTGCAGAACTACTCCCTTCTTCCAAAATTTTTTACCTAAAGTTGACAGTTTAACAGCTGAGCCTAAGCTTCGATTACTAATTCGAAAACGTCACTTTAGAACTACTGTAGTAATGAAGAAACGTTGAGTTGCTTCATTTAAAGCTTATTCTATTACTGTATTAAAAGCTTTATTATGAAGAGTATTATGAAAGAGAGATGGACTATGCGAGTGTGATTACCTGCATCTGATCCAGCATTCATTCTTCAGATCGGTCTCGTATTCAAAATAAGCATTAGTTTGAATATCTGCTGAGGAAAGCGTTATCTTTGTCGTAACGCTTGAGGTTGCATAACTGATGACATAATTTTCATTTTTGGGTGAACTATCTCTTTTGTAATATATTATTTCTGTAATAAGAATTGTTTTTATTACACTATAGTCTACTTTTTCACAAGTGTGGGAATCAAACCCACAACCTTATGGTTTCTAGCACTATTCTTTACCAGCTTTGCTGGAACACTGTCACACTGAAATATCAGCTTTTCAGAGTGGACTTTTAACAGACCCACTGTTCTTTTAGCTAAAGAATAACTCTGTAAAGAGTTTTGCACCCTTTCTTCCCTCTTGTGCCAGCTTATTATTAGATGCCCACTGTTGCCTGGCAAAAAAATATATATCTGAGCTGAATTTAAGAGATTGAGTCAGCACAACATGCTAAATCTGAATAAAACTTGATTAGTTAAGTGGCAAATGTTATGCAATGATTAATGAAGCCCATTTTTCCTATTTTGGGCGCTATTTTCACACATAATATGGTGTCAGCGCTTATTTTTCTGAGCATTAATTTTTTTAGAGACGATGTTTGTGTGGGAGAGACACTATTCAGAGGACAGGTTGTTCACTTACCCACTGAGTTTAAGAATGCAAGAATCGCTAAGCATCTAGGCCGGGAGCAGCTGGAGATAGTCACAGTATGTGTCGGGAGATAAGCAGAGCGTGAAGTAAAAGAGAGTTTGCAGAAGGTGAATTCTGAAATGTTAAAGAGGCCCAGCATTAGTCACCCTGTGCTGATTTTTCATGTAGGGCCACTGCTGGTGCATGTAGAGATAACTGAGTCACGCCTCTCTCCAAGAACCATCGAGAGGAAGCGCGGCTGCGGCGTGAAGCATGGCACAGAACAGCACGCTGCGTCTCTGTTGACGTGCCGGAGTTAGGGCAGAGTGCCAGGCAGCGCGCTGAGGTGACATTTGTAGTAAGCATTCCCAAACAGCAGCACAGCACCATTACTAGCAGCAGATCCTCTTTCATATGAGTCAGTCGCGATCCCTCACTGACTCCCCCTGTTGCTAATGACCGGCATAACCTCACACTTGCACCAGGAGCGCTTTCCATCTACCTGACCATAGAGCGCTCATTCCGTGACATGTGGAAGCCAGATCATCATCTCTCTGTGAGTTCGTTGTTTTGAAACAAGCTCCTCAGCAGATGTTCAATAAAGCCGAGAGAAAAGCAGGATAATAGTGATTTTAGCACAACATGAATTGATTGCCTAAAAACCCAGTCTGGGTTAAAAATCACTTTCTGCTTTTGTAATATGGTGGCAGGAGCAATATAATAAAAAATATGTTCAATAAACGTGTAATACACTAGCATTCAAAAGTTTGGGATTTATTTTATTTTATTTTATTTTATTTTATTTTATTAAAGAAATCTCTTATGGTCACCAAAGCTGCATATATTTTAAAATAAAAATACAACAAAATATTACAATTTAAAGTAAGTGTTTTCTATTTTTTGTAAGCTTTAAATTTTAATTTATTCCTTTGATGGCAAAGCTGAATTTCCTGCATTATTACTTCAGTTATTAGTGTCATGTTTTTTTTTAAGAAATCGTGCTACTCAAGAAACATTTTTTATTATTAATGTTAAGCAGTGGTGCTGCTTAATATTTTTGTGAAAGAAAAAAAAAAGCTTTTGACCATATGTGACCCTGGACCACAAAACCAGTCATAAGGTTAAATTTTACAAAACTGAGATGTATACATCATATGAAAGCTCAATAAATAAGCTTTCTATTGATGTATGGTTTGTTAGGATAGTACAATATTTGGCTGAGATAAAACTATTTGAAAATCTGGAATCTGAGGGTGCAAAAAAATCAAAATACTGAGAAAATCACCTTTAAAGTTGTCCAAATTGAGTTCTTAACAATGCATATTACTAATCAAAAATTACATTTTTAAATGTTTGCAGTAGGAATTTTACAAAAAATCTTCATGGAACATGATCTTTACTTAATTTCCTAATGATTTTTGGCATAAAAGAAAAATCTATAATTTTGACCCATACAATGTATTTTTGGCTATTGCTACAAATATACCCCAGCGACTTAAGACTGGTTTTGTGGTCCAGGGTCACATATGTGACCCAGGACCACAAAACCTCATATGGATCAATTTTTAAAAAATTGAGATTTATATGTCATCTGAATAAATACGTTTTCCATTGATGTATATATTTGGCTGAGATAATGTAAATAATAAATAGTACAACTATTTGAAAATCTAAAATCTAAGGGTGCAAAAAAATTGGTACGTTCTATAAAGACAGAAAATCGCTTTTAAATTTGTTTAAATGAAGTTCATATTACTAATCAAAAATTACATTTTGATATATTTCTAGTAGAAAATGTACAAAATATCTTCATGGAACATGATCTTTACTTAATATCCTAATGATTTTTGGCATACAGTAAAAGAAAAATCTTTACTTTTGACCCATACAATGTATTTTTAGCTACTGCTACAAATATACTCGTGCAACCTCAAGTTGTTCCTAACCTGTATGAGTTTCTTTCTTCTTCGCAGATGAAGATATTTTAAAAAACGTTGTCAGTGGCTGTCGGCAATTGTTTTGCGAACAACGTTCATCAAAATATCTTTTGTTTTCAACAGAAGAAAGAAACTTATTGGAACAACTTATGTAATTAATGACAGAATTTTCATATTCTTTTGAAATTTATTTTTTCTGTAATAAGTGCTTTTTTTTTACACTAAAGTACACTAAAGTCTACTTTTTCAAAGCTGAATTGTCAGCATCATTACTTCAGTTATTAGTGTCACATGTTTCTTTAGAAATCTTGCTGCTCAAGAAACATTCCTTATTATAAACGTTAAGCAATGTTGCTGCTGAATTTTTTATTTTTTTTTCATGATTCATGATGAATAGAAAGTTCAAAAGAGCATTTATTTGATTCATTTGATTTTGTAACACTATGAATGTCTTCAACTACTTAATTAAAACTTTACATTTTGTTGTCTTTACAATATCACACTTAATATTTTTTCAACAGTATAAAACCAGATTTAGGGGTTTGGGGCCTTATCGCCCTATAGTGAAAAATAAAATATACTAAAATGTATTTGAAATACATTTATTTCATGCTAAGCATACTACAAATACATTTACTAGGGATGCACCGAATCCAGGATTCGGATTCGGATTCGGCCGAATCCTGGGCTTTTTGACGGGGTTCGGTTTCGGCCGAACCTTAGATTTATTTTCCACCGAAACCGAACCCTAGACTTGCACTAAGACGTCACACGACCGTTGATTACGTGAAGGTGTTTACATAGGACCCGTTCGAATGTAGTAGGCTGTAAGAATCTGAAAATGGAACTCGTAAGCAAAAAAACTTTTGTTTGGCAGTACTTTCAACCAAAAGAAGGCAATTCAAGTCGAGCTTTATGTTCAATTTGCAATGCCAATTTGTCTCGTGGTGGCAAGGACCCTAAACAGTACACAACATATCGCCGATGTTAAAACATTTGCATCTAAAGCATCCAAAAGAATACGAGTTGTGCATGAAGGAATCTACAGACAGCAGCCAAAATGCAGCAACTTCAGGTACGGCAGCTGGACAGTCACAGCTAAAAACGTGTGATTAAGGATGCGAGTAGGATTCGGTATTTGGTTTCGGATTCGGCCGAATCTTAAACAGTGGATTCGGTATTCGGCCGAACCCCAAAAATCTGGATTCGGTGCATCCCTAACATTTACATATTTACTTATTATTTACTTCATAAAATTTGCAATTGTACTTTTAGCATGCTAAAACTAGTATACTTGAAGTCTACTAAACTGGAACTAATTTTGTGCGTAATGCACTTTAATTGTGTGGAAGTAGTGCTGAGGTCCAACTAAAGATATACTGAAGTATATTTGATTGTGCTAAAGTGGAACTATTGCAGGTATACTTTAGGTACACTTTAAATATCTTGCATTTAAAGACAGATATCATACAAGTAGCATTCCAAATAAAGTTTATATATTATATTCCAAATAACAATTTTATATCAGTAAGTCTCGAGCGATATGTCAGTAAATGTGTTAATGGATGTAAACCATACTATCTGTAGACTATTTACTGTTGCTAAACAATCTGGCATTTGCTATGTGCATATAGAACATGCAGGCACAAGTGTGCATTCGTTCCCATCTTACAGCAGCTTCAAAAACAGCTCATTCTATCAAAAGTTGGAGTTGGAACAGTTCGTTTTTTCACAGGGACATTGTCAACAGCAGAAAGTTGAAAGAAGCCACACCGGCGCGCCAACCAAAACCCGCTACCTTCCGCCAAATCAATTACCATTAACTCTCTCTAGGCGAGGCTTGGAGTGACATCACTAATGCGGCAGTGCCATGCGTGTGTCATAATAGTGAATTAATGTGGCGCTCCATAAAGTGCGCGCTCCGCAGGCCGCCCGCTGCGACTGCAGTAATCAGTGTTTGTGAGTATGTAGAAAGCAGTTATTAGCTTGAGTAAACAGTGAGCAAGCTGTCCTGATCCCCACTGTGCTCATAGTTCCGCCGCTGCTGCCACGAGGAGGGCTGATGGAAGCCTATTCACAAGCTCATCTCAACCCCTTTCCACTCGATAGCGGCGTCTCCGCGCCAGTCCCTTCCCCTCCGTTGGGTTTCATCGACAACACAGAGCAGACATGAGCCTCTCAGGTTCTCCTAGGAGAATTCGGTTGCAGATGTGTCATCGGACACCACAGTTTTCCCCGTTCCTAATAGATGACTGGCTTTGAATATTCTGTCAGTTTTTCGCCAAGCCGCAAAAGGTCAGTGTTATCCAATCTCCACTTGTGCCCGTCTCCATTTACCATAATCATTCTGAATATGAGAAATATGAAAGCAGTCTGGCCAGAGACACGAGACGGCGCTTTATTCAGCATGCAAGGTGAAGATTTCCTCTCTGTTCGGTCAGATTAATAAAAGCACAGTTCGGAGTGCACTGGAATACTAATTAGCTCCTGTTTATTTTACCTTTCTTCGGACAATCGATAATCACACAAAAGCGATGGAAGGCTCAAATCGCTCCGATAACCGTTCAAATTAAATTGGATGGAGTTCATTACGGATTCCCGAGGCGTCGTGCATAATATTCAATATTGGAGACTTTTTATTTCATCCCTTTGTCTTTTGTTCTGAGTTCCTGTGTGGAAGCCAGACGAGTCAAGAGTTCTAAGACAATTAATTAAGTCTGTGACAATAGGGCATTTCATATGTTTCCTCATAGCATCACAAGAAGATTTGCTGAATTTGATTGGCTCGCTTCCTTTCTGTAGACATTCTCGAGCATTCCCTTTCGCTTCCATCACAGCTTGTGCCCAGTGTCTTTATGTGCTAATCAAGAAAAATCCTTATACTCACCCGTTTGCCAGCATTCAGGCTTAAATCCCATGACTACAGTGGCACAGGCTGTAATTTCCGAGACTGGTGGTTGCCAGAGACTGCTGAAAGGAGACTTGGGTTGTTTGTAGTGCAGCTTTTTGATTGTTTTTCCTGTCATTTTTTATTTATTTATTATTTTTTTTCGTAATCACTAAGGATTGTTGTTACTGACAGAGAATGACCTGTTAACAATTAAGTTGGCTTAGTGTAATCACAGCAAAAAAAAAAAAAAGTACTGTTATCATTTGCTAAGATGGTGTCTGAACCTTAGGTCAGTCTTGTTTCCAAAAGAGAAGCTCATGGGATACAGCTTTGATGTTAATTGTAAAGTCAAATAGTTTGGAGCTCACACTTCCTCTTAGTTTGAGTCTCAGATTCTCTCCAGTGTTAATTAAGATCGGTGACAGATGGTCAATTGCGTGTTGAAATAACTGAGTCTTTATTAGATCAGCAACAGATATTAAGAGGAGACTGGGGCTACCTGTCACGCTTTAAATCAGTAAATAGTTGTGTTATAGGCACAGACCTTAAAGGGGTCATAAACTGAAAAATACAAGGGGTCATTGTATTATAAAAAATCCTGTAAGTTTCAGAACTAAAATGTTTCTCATTAGTATAAAAAATAGCCTATATTGAAGCCAATCTGCCAAAACAACAATTGTTTAATGTGCCATTTTATGACATAATGGTGGCTCTTCGCAAAAGAAAATCAACACCTTCTACATCACTGCCTGTGTAGCCCCGCTCACCGATTTGTGCTTGTAGTATAAATAACACAGGTCTACGCAGAAACCAAACGAAGACAAAAATTAGTGGAAAAAAAAAAACAGTCTTTGTAATGCTTTCCTTCTAAACCCAACATAAGAGTGAATGAATTTTATTTTTAATGAAGATCCAGACTGCTTCAGTAAGAACTTGGTCCTTTGTTTACTTCATTTAACCACAAATTCATTTACAAACAAGGCACAGATTTTCAGAAAGGTTAAAACTAAAAGACGATGCTGTGCCGAATATATTGGACCCGACAGTAATGTTGCACCACACAAGTGTGTGTAACTGTTTTATTACATGCTCACCATTGCTTTGTCTGTTATTACAGACTGTTTGATATGTACTGAGTATTTAATGCATGATTCCATCTATAAGGAATGTACAGTGCCTTGTGAAAGTATTCATACTCCTTTTTTGGTACGTTTTGTTATGTTGCAGCCTTATGTTAAACTGCTTCAAATTACTTTTTTTCCACATCAATCTACATCTCATACAACATAATGACAAAGCACAAAACAGGTTTGTAACAACTTTGCAAATTTATTAGAAATAAAAAACTGAAAAGATCCAGTTGCGTAAGTATTCATACCCTTTTCTGGGACACTCGAAATTTAGCTCAGGAGCATTCATATTGCTTCTAGATGTTACTACACTTCGAGTGGAGTTAAACTGTGGCAAATTCATTTGAATGAGTATGATTTAGAAAGGCACACACCTCTCAGAAAAGGCCTAACAGCTGAAAATGCATATCAGAGCAAAAACCAAGTCCTGAGGTCAAGATAACTGCCCGTAGAGCTCAGTGACAGACTTGTGTTAAGGCAATGATCGAGGGAAGAGTTCAGAAAAAAATCTACTGCATTGAAGGTTCACAGAAGCATGTAGCCTCCATTATTCGTAATGGAAGACGATTAGAACAACTAGGACTCTAGAAAATGTCTGCCAGCCCCCATCCAAGCTGACAGAGCTTGAGAGGTGAAAAGGTGAGGCAAAGAATGGCAGATAATTGCCAAATGCAGATGTGCAAAGCTTGTCACATCATACCCAAAAAGACTTGAGGCTGTAAAGGTGCTTCAACTATGTACTGAGTTAAGGGTATGAATACTTATGCAATGTACTTATTTCAGTGTTTTATTTTTAATACATTTATAAAATTTGCAAATCTGGTTTTTGCTTTGTCATTATTATGGTCTGTGGAGTGTAAATTGATGTGGGGAAAAACTAATTTAAAGCAGATGAACATAATGCTGCAACAAAACAAAATGTGAAAAAAATAAGGGGTATGAATACTTTTGCAAGGCACTGTATGCTGTCAAACATACACAACAGTTAGCCAATCATAGCAGTGGATGTTAATTTCTGAGTTTACAATCAGCCACGCCTATTCACACAGAGTGTTCAGAGGAGGGTCAAAACAAGGACAGAAAATAGCGTATTACTTCTAAATTGTGTTCTTTTGATGTAAAAATCTTGATGACATTATTAGGGGTCCTCAGAGAACAGTACAAAATAATAAAAAAGGCAGTTCATTACCTCTTTAAAGTCACCATGAAATGAAAATGACTTTGAAACTGAATCATCCAGTGAAACATCAGACATGTCTCTGGTGACCCCACTGCTGAATAGTTCATTTAAAGGTCCTATATTGTCAAAATCGAAATTTCCTGGCTTTTTTTCATGATAACTGAGGTCTAGGGGCTATGTAAATACCATATGAGTTTCAAAACAGTCAATCCACGGTAAACTGCACACAGCCTGCTTATAGCTGTTCATTTTCACAAGCCACTGTGACTTCCGTAACGATGTGACGTCCGATCTACTCAGTCACCGCCTTCAGTCACCACCCCGAGCACCAATCACGTCCCACCCTCCTTTTGTCAAACCCAGAGCCATACAGAGAGAGAGTTGCGACAACGGAAGTCCAAAACGCTTGATCGTCACGTGATTTCACGCAGCCCTCAAATAATTCCAGGAAGTTTATAACGGGTAATTGGAATACATTGAGTTAGAGGGACAGAACAGCGATTTTTGGTATTTAGTTGACAAAAAATGATTTATTGACATTATTTATAAAATAATGTATACATGTATACGTAGTATATATATGTAGTTGTAATAGTGTTGGTTTTAAAAGATAAAAACTAATATAATAATATATAATATTTGAGGATTAGTGTGGTTAGCGATCCGTACCTGCCTTGTTAACATATTTTAGGCTGAAGTTACCATGGTAAAAGTCCGTGTTTGTTATATAAACGACATCGTGGTCTTTTACCAAGTAATTCAGCCTCTATATATAAATATAATTATTTCTATATGTGCGTGTGTGTTCTTACAGCTTGTATGTTAATCAAGTGCAATCACATCTTAATGTTTATTGTGATTTTACTAATCTCATTGTAAGTGTTAAGTTTGTTGTCTTTTTAAAATTAATTCCAAAAAAGTAAATATATTTTAAGATTAAGTGAGAATGAATCTTGGTTAAGGTTTTTGATTCTTGTGCACCCCTCAATTATTAATATCTAAAAATGTATTTGTAGTATATTCAAATTGAAAAAAATTAAAACATTTTTACACATTAAATCATATATTTTATGTATGTTGAGTTTTAATAAATTATAAACCAAGTTGTCCTTGAACAGTCTCCATTACAGTGGGAGTGCATCAGTCACATAAAGCAGAGTGAATGTATGGTTACTCTACTGATCTGGTGAGGAGAAAAAAAATATGCATCAAGTTTTGTTCAATTTACATTTATTTGTATGGCACTTTTTAGTATACACATTGTTTCTAGCAGCTTTACAAATAAGAGCTCTGTTAACAGGCGTATCTGTTTTACTGTAATGTCCATATTGCAGAAATTTTCTGAAATTAAGCTATACAAATCATGCAGTTAAGTAACGTCACGTAACCAGAAACAATGAACAAATTAAAGCATGATGTGATCATGTTGATTACAATGCAATGGCAATTTATCAGTTTTGTATGTTTATTTAGAGTCTGCTTCATCTGAAGTCCTCTAAAGTGTTGGCGTCATCTCTTCACAGGTGCTGGTCATCTGAAGTCTTCATAGAAAAACTGGATATAGTCAGCAGGAGCAATCTATAGATTACATTGACAAAATGTTATGTAATCATACTTAGGAGCTGGCACTGTTTTACTTCAGGTGGTTCTTGTTCTGAAAGCAGGATAGAGAAGGAGAATAACAGGAGAAATGGTTTAGTGATGCTTCATCACAATTCAGTCCTGTGGCATCACTGATCCTTCACACAGTAGTTCTATAGTAGCTAAGATGTTTAAGTGTAAAAACAGTAATAACATACAGGTTTACAGTGACTGCTATAATACAGCAGTGGTATATACATATATATAGCCTAGCATGATTCTGAAACGAAAATAGCTCGCCTATTTTAAAAATTTCATTCTCACTTAGGTCAATCAGCATTAGCTCCCACCAACAAAAATCCTGTTTAAAAGCCTTAATTACACAATGATGGATGAAACTGCACGGACATAATGCATAACATCCCGTAAGTGAGAAATAATGTAATAATAATCTGTTTTAATGCACAACTTAAATTGATTAGCTGTGCTGATAGTATACAGTTTTGTTTCATAAATGTCTTACCGTTTAAAAGTTGATCACAGTGATCTCTTCTGCTGCATCTCTACGGCGCTGATATTATTAGCGCGAACTTCCGGGAACTATTGAGCGTCTCCACGATCCGCCATTGCTGTAAAAAAATGGTCAATTGGCGTCAACGGAGTTGTCGCAACTCTCTCTCTCTGTATGGCTCTGGGCTCCGCTAAAGCATACATGACCGTAGTTAACTGTGGTTTGCCTGGCTGTGCGTCACTCAGAAAACAACAGGCCAATCAGAAGAGAGGCTCATGAATATTAATTAGATGGGCCAAAATCGACCTTGTTTTTGACAGAGCTCCTAAAAAAGGAGCTGTATAAATATATTGAGATGGATTTTGGCACTTATACCGCAAATATATATTCTTAAGGACATCAACAACTAAAATAAACCTCCAGAAATGTGTACAATATGGGACCTTTAAATGGAACACTCCACTTTTTTTGGAAATAGGCTCATTCTCCAACTCCCCCCCGAGTTAATAAGTTGATTTTTACCGTTTTGAAATCCATTCAGCCGTTCTCCTGTTCTGGCGATATCACTTTTAGCATAGCTTAGCATAGATCATTGAATCCTATTAGACCAATAGCATCGCGTTCAAAAATGACCAACGAGTTTCCATATTTGTTGTATTTAAAATTTGACTCTTCTGTAGTTATATTGTGTACTAAGACCGGTGGAAATGCAAAGCTGTGAGTTTCTAGGCTGATGAGATTAGGAACTACACTTCCATTCCGGAGTAATAGTCAAGGAAGTTTGTTGCCGTAATATGGACGCAGCAGGCGGAGTATTATCAGAAATGAGTTCCCAGCTAGTTTAGCATTTCCACATGTGCTGCGTGGTATTACTGCTCCTGCTTCAGCCTTATTACGGCAGCAAACTTCCTTGACTATTACGCCGGAATGGGAGTGTAGTTCCTAATCTTATCAGCCTAGAAAATTGAAGCTTTGCATTTCCGCCGGTCTTAGTACACGATATAACTACAGAAGAGTCAAGTTTTAAATAGGACAAATATGGAAACTCGTTGGTCATTTTTGAACGTGATGCTATTGGTCTAATAGGATTCAATGATCTATGCTAAGCTATGCTAAAAGTGATATCGCCAGAACAGGAGAACGGCTGAATGGATTTCAAAACGGTAAAAATCAACTTATTAACTCTGGGGGAGTTGGAGAATGAGCCTATTTCCAAAAAAAAGTGGAGTGTTCCTTTAAGCACAAATCTCAAATGAAAAACAAAACATTCCAAATCTCAGAATACAGTCAACAACAGCTGAATAGAACCTCGATGAAAAAAATAAAGTTGCTTCGAAGTAGGGATGTTAACCGATGACCGTTTGACCGGTGGTTGACCGTATCAACGTTAACCGGTCAAAGTTGTCGGTAGTCGGTTAAAAAAAAAGTGCCGGTGCGTCTTTTACGCATTCTGAAGGTGCCTGTTTTATCCATTGGTTTTATCATGTTGCAGTCTATTAGGCCAGGGATTCCCAAACTTTTCAGCTCACGACCCCCAAAATAACCGTGCCAGTGACTCGTGACCCCCACTATCCTTGGAAGTGTTTAAAATATACAAACTTTGCGCGCAACGGCGCACATGGGCCAATAGGCCTATCCAAACATCTGCATGTCAACACAAAAGAACACAACGGTCTAACAACTAGGGCTGGTCCGAATACCATTTTTTGAGCTTCGAAGCTTCGGTGGGAGGGGCTGAACATATTCTTCTCTCTAATAAAGGCAGGAATCTCTGTATGTCTTTCTGTTTGCATTTTTATTATGTCGAGAACAGTTCATCCAAACGATTTTTGCTGTGGACCCAAGGGAGTGCAGTGTTGCATTTTGGTGCAATATGGACACACCACACGTTCAGAATTAATAAATTGTAATAGAACATTGCTGGATGCGACGCGCCTCACGCAGGCAGAGCTTATACGCTTCATGAACGGACACCGCGCTAGTGATGCAAAACACACTTTTAATAATAGCCTAAAAATTTTTAACAAACAAATCACTCCCAAATCAGAAATTAGCACAGTAATTACTGGCACCGTGAAGGGTAGGCTATTTAAATAAAAGAAGAACGAAAAAAATGGCGCGGTGTTTATATATAAATAAATTATTCATATCTAAATTATTTATAAATAAATATATATATACATTATATATAACGTTTGTGCATATAAGCCTATATAAAATACACAGCCTATGTATATTATGTTGAAACCCAAAATAAATGAGGCCCAAACATTATTAACAAACGTGCGTGTTTATTTGAGCACTTCCGTCAGTGAACAATCAGCCTACAAAAAGCTAAAATAAATCAAATAAATAATACATTTAAATATGAATCTAGCCTAAATAAGAATGTTAAATCGGCTATTTAAGAAACATTCGTTGCAAACATTACTAAAACCTCGCCCGGACCTTCTCCGACAGCTCATCAGAATTACTGGCCCGAGTCCGACTGGAACCGGTCTGTTTTCTCTTTCTCTTCCCCACTGCACAGCTGCTGTTTTTAATAGCAAAGTGATTACATTTATTTTCGTTTATTTAGGTTATAAAGTTAATTTAGACATATATTTGGAACACTTTTTATTTGTTAAATTTAAGTTTTTGTTTTTTAAAGTAACGACCAAGTCATCACGATTTCAATTAAAACCCATAGATATAAGCACGCTTTGCAGAACATGAAGCGCCAGCCAGCACTATGTGAAACTTCATTTTTGCTCATAAAGGTAAGACTAATATATTATCCGAAACTGTAAAAAAAAATAATTTAAATAATTCAAATCGAAAACAAAACTCTTCCAATAGCTATAGGCCTAATGCATATGCATTTAGGTATTAAAGCCGCGTCAATGAGCAAATGGCATCAGGATCGTCAACTTCATCTTTGTGTCAAATACTAGTTTTTTAATAAATAATTCAAATATCTCCCTACTTTTTCCCGACACATTCATGGTAATTATTTTTGCTGGGGCTTTGCTTAGCGTGCATTTAAAGCAGAGGCGCAGTTGTCATTACGACAGTCACAGCCCTAGTTTTGCTTAAACCATTTAAGTGGGCCCGACTTTATAGTGTCTCTCAAATATTACTCAATTTCTCTTTCTCTCTCTCTCTCTCTCTTTTTTTTTTTTTTTTTTTTTTTTTTGCTGTTTCTGTGTTAGTGGCGCAGCAGTCTGATCTTCTTCATTCATATTTAAGCGCAAATGAGAACCGTTTTGCGGGGGATGCAAGGTGTATAAAAAAAACGAATATTGAATCTCAAAATTTAAAATCGAATGCCAACCCACCGAACGAATATTCGATTTGAATATTCTGGTCCAGTCCTACTAACAACCAATTTTTTAAATAGTAATTTACTCATTTGTTTAATTTCAACAAAAATAATATCCTAAGGGATTTTTAAAAAGTGACGTGAGTGGCAGTGTGTGTGTGTGTGTGTGTGCGGGAGGCAGAGAGCTGCAGAGAGATGCGACAGAGTTGCGAAATTGCAGGCGCGGCTCGAAATGGCTGTTATTTCAAATAGCGTACCATATTTTAAACTAATCGGTTAACCGGTTTCAACCGGCTAATGAGGCTCGGTGGTCGGTCAAGAAATTTTTTAGTTTTCGCCATCCCTACTTCGAAGTTTGTCTACTTCAAATTTTTACATTTAATTCACATGAATAAATACGTAATTCACATTACTTGTTTCTATATCATTGTGAAATTTATTAGCAACTTCTGAGTGACTGAGTGAAACTGTTTCTACATTTTTTTCCACTGTTTTTTTTTTTTCCAGTAGTCAATTAGACTTGGATATACATCACAATACAGAAGAAAATATCTATCATATCACTATTTCATGTAACAGATATTTTTACACCAATAAAAAAAAACCTTTTATAGGTGTTCCAGCCTAATATAAATAATAAAACTATTAAACAACTGAAAATAGAAAAAAAATGTATGGGTACATTTTTTCCTTTGTATAATATATCCTCTTAACTGTCACTGGACGCCTAAGTTTATTTCACTATATTACAAATAAATCCTAATCTAATTATGACAAACTATATATCATTGGAAAGGTCTAAGAAAAAAATTGATTTTTTTGTAACAAATTATTTTTTGACAGAGTGCACCTCAAAAATCAACATCGTAGCAGGAGTTCTGACCTTTGTCACAAAAATGTCTTTGACTTTTTTTCATTGCCTTTTCCCCTATCATGCTTAAGAAATCAATAGTCCGTTTTGAAAATGATTTTCACAGGTTGATTTTTGAGATTTTCAATTGATGTATAATTTATGATGATTTCTTAAGCATTCTTTGTACATGAATATATAAACTGCTGTTCAAATGTTTGGGATCAGTAAGACTTCTAATGATTTTAAAGGAGTCTCTTATTAGAATGATTTCTGAAGGATCATGTGACACTAAAATAATGATGCTTAAAATTCAGCTTTGCATCACAGGAATAAATTCTATTTTAAAGTATATTAAAATAGAAAATCACTATTTTAAAGTGCAAAAATATTTCACAATATTACTGTTCTTCTGTATTTTTAATCAAATAAACGCAGTCTTAGATGAGCAGAAAAGACCTCTTTAAAAAACATAAAAAATCTTACTGATCCCAAACTTTTGAACAGCGGTGTGTAATGGTCTCTATACCACTAGCAATACAGCAATTGGTTATATGAATAGCAAATTCTGTCTCCTTCTCTTTTCCCTGCATTTTTATTTCATTTCACCTTTCTTTTTGTTCCTGCTTTCTGCATGTTTTATAGCACAACATGCGAATAACCGTAATTCGGCATGACTGGTATTTTGCATTCGTTGAATATGTATAATGAATGTTAATACAGTTAAAATCCTGTCAGAAGATGTTACCAATTACAGTAATTATATGCACATGGCACTCATTAAATAATGCGGAGCATAAGGCATAGCTGAAGCACAAATTAGAAGCGCTCTCAATACCTTTAGATTTGGCCCATAAAAATGTCTTTTTATGTGCGATTCAGTAATTTTCATAATTATGTTGCCGCACTTTCGGCAAGCCTGCATGTGTAAATATTGTCTCTAACTCTCTCAGCCTCTTAATCTCTTTATCTCATGTGGCACGTGCAAAGAGCAGATGTTTGTGATTTATTGAATAGTTGAATGATCGTTTAGAGTCAGATACCAGGCAGCCAGAGATTTAATCGTTTAATAAAGTGTATTCTGTCACCGTGTCAGTCACTCAGGTCTCGGATTGGCACTAGCAACACAAATGAATGCGTTTGCACTGACGCGGGAAGCATGTGCCATATTTATAGCTTGATTTATGCTTAAATATGTCAGCGCATGTGACACGGACATTTCAAATTCAATTCTAAATTTGTCACCCGGGCCCAACTTCCCTCGAAAATCAGCCGAGGGAACTCTTGAAAAACACCAGCGCCTCTATTATTCACAAAGTGTCCGGAGACCATTCTTACAAGGTTTGGCACAAGTACATCACCTGTCAGGCTACATCGATTTAGCCGGTGACTCAGCTGAAATATAAAAAACAGAGACATTGGTAGGTTTAAGTACTGCTGCCCGCTTCATAGTGCTCCTACTAACTCCTCCAGCGCTCTAAATGTGGCAAAGCCATTTGCTCAGCTTATAAAATGCTTGGCTGCCTCTATCCTCCTCCCTTTTACTTTAGCGAACATATTGGAATCCACAGTGCGTGTAAACCGTTAAATGCAGGGAACTTGGAGCATGTCTGAGCATGTCAGGAACCAGAAGGGCAAACTTAATTTTATTGCAGGAAAGCTTTCTTTTTTCCCCCATCGTACAATGTACAGTATGTGTTTCCACAGCAGTCTATGTTTCTATTATAGCTGTCAAAGATTTATGGTATGTTACCTTGAGCTGACTCAAGTCCTTTATTTTATCCATGACAGCTTGCAGTCAGGGCACTAAAATGGATTCGTGCTCTTACAAGAACGGGTATCGGATTGGCCCCCGCCGGAAATGTTTAATATAACGTTGGAAAAAATTAAGGATCTGGTCAATAATTTGTAAGCAAACTAGTGGCGGCTTGAGTATTCCTTAAAAAAAAATGCATAAATAATACAACATTTGGAGCACAAACCATCTGTGACAACTTATTACAAAAATTAATCATCACATTATAGCTGTCAAGCGTTTGGCTTTTACATGTACTTGAATCCTCTGAGTCGTGAGACTGTTTTATGCCGGCTGTAACAGATGTTGTCAATAGTCATGAGAGATAATAACAATTTGTGATGGTAATAATAGTGCTGTCATACAGCTGACCTTTGATCAATGTTATGTGAGATGTCATAACACAGCCTGACATCACATCAGTCAAACCCATAGTTATGTGGGCTGTCCGGCTGGCTCTGTAAACGTCCATCTTTGGTCCATTTTCACTGTTGTGCAAAAGCATGTATTTGTGTTTTTTATTACAGTGGAATAGCATATTGTTAGTATGACTTAGGGCTTTCATTTTAGGGTATTTTATTTAGCACAGTTAGTCAAGAGTGCACTTCAAGACCTACAGTATTTATACATTTGCAAGGATATTATTATTGAAATCTGTGTGCATTTTGCAATGCGGCTTTGGTTAATTCTATAAACTAAATAATATAAATCAACATGCCACTGCTTTCTAGCACCCTTCACATTTTGCTTACTTCTTTATTTTCTTGCGTAGTCTTTGCTTTGACTGTGTTTGACATGTTTGTTTAACAGCTTTATTGGTATTTGAGAACATTTGCTTGAGAATGCTGGATGTTTGGAAGGAGAAAGGGAAAATCCAATCGAGGAAAATCTGATCATGCTCTCTGTAAAACAAGTTTTCAGAATTAAATCCCATTTTTTGGATTCCAAAAATACTATGAAATTATGCTTTCAATGTGTGGGTGATAAAATCCTAGGAGGTAGCCAATATGTGCCTAAGTGAAAGATTACAAAAAAAAAAAAAAAAGAATTTCACATTAAATTGTACCTAGGAAAAAGCAGAAAAGAAAACTTCTGAAAGTCACTTGAGAAATAAAAATGCAGTTATAATTTATAGTCTATTATGGGTAACACTTTATAATAAGGTTCATTAGTTAACATTAGTTAACTACATTAGTTAACATGAACTAAGAATGTACAATACTTCTACTTAATCTTAATTAATGTTAATTGCAGCATTTGCTAATGCGTTATTAAAATCACACTGTAAAAAAGAAAAGTAGTTGTTTTAACTTAAAATAATTTGTTACTCCACTGACTTAGTTTAGTCAACTAAAATATTCCAATTGTCACTTAAATTAACATTAAGTAACTTAAAATCTCAGGTTGACTAAACTAAAAGAATTGAAGTCAGCAGGGTAACAAATTGTTTTAAGTTGAAACAACATTTTTATTTTAGCACAAGTTGTAATGCACTGTGAACTAACATTAACAAACATTGAACGACTTGATTTTTATTAACTTACATCAACAAAGATTAATAAAGTGTAAAAAATTGATTGTTTGTTCATGTTAGTTAATACATTAATGTTAACAAATAACATGTTGTTTTAAAGTGTTACCATATTATGCTACAAAAATGTAGCCTTTTATATAATCACTGTTAATTTGGTAACTTAAAATAAAAAAATAAAATCTTTTGGCATCCAGTTTTAATAGTATTCATGTAACAATTCCTCAAAATAATACTTACTGTAAGTAGCGTTATCTATTAAGAATTAACTTTTTTTTTAATCTAGGTAACACAAGGACTAAGTGTCCTTGTTACATATACTTGTTACATTCAACTAACCATGTGCTTAGTTATTATTACTTATCACTTAAATTTAAAATTACAATGAATATTACTTAGTACTTACTGCCTTATATCAAATGTGTCCTACTTAAAGATGAAATATACATGAATGATGCACTACATGATAAAAGCATGTTTAATTGTAACAGACAAAACTTATTCAAACATATAGAATTATATACAATCAAGCCCGAAATTATTCATACCCCTGGCAAATTCTGACTTAAAGTTACTTTTATTCAACCAGCAAGTTTTTTGTTTTTTTGTTTTTTTTTTTGGATTAGAAATGACACAGACGTTTCCCAGAAGATAATAAGACGATGTACAAGAGGCATCATTGTGGAAAAAATTATTACTCATCTTTTATTTACATTAGAACAAAAATTATTCATACCCTTCTCAATAATCAATAGAAAAGCCTTTATTGGCTATTATCACAATCAAACGTTTCCTATAATTGTTGACCAGCTTTTTGCATGTCTCCACTGGTATTTTTGCCCATTCATTTTTAGCGATGAGCTCCAACTCTTTCAGGTTGGAGGGTCTCCTTGCCATCACCCTGATCTTTAGCTCCCTCCACAGATTCTCAATTGGACTTAAGTCAGGACTCGTGCTGGGCCACTGCAAAACTTTAATGTTTTTGTCTCCTAACTATTTCTTCACCACTTTTGCTGTGTGTTTTGGGTCGTTGTCATGCCGAAATGTCCACTGGTGCCCAAGGCCAAGTTTCTCTGCAGACTGCCTGATGTTGTTGTTGAGAATTTTGATGTATTGCTCCTTTTTCATGGTGCTGTTTACTGTGATTAGTTTCCCTGGTCCACTGGCTGAAAAACACCCCCAAAACATTAGGCTCCCACCACCATGTTTGACAGTGGGGATGCTGTTCTTAGGGTTGAAGGCTTCTCCTGTTTTACGCCAAATGAATAATAATTTGCACTGTAGCCACTGGAACTTCAAAACTTTTAGATACGGTCTTATAGCCCTTTTCTGACTTGTGAGCAGCCACAATGCACAGCCGCAGGTCCTCAGTGAGCTCCTTTGTCTTAGCCATGACTGTCCACAAACCAACAGCAGAGAGCTTCTGTTTTTCACCTGTTGAGTTGATTAAAACAGCTGTTCCCAATGAATCAGGGTAATTAGGATGCTTTAGAACAGCTTGGACTATTTGGAATGGTATAGAACTTTGGATTTTCCCATAGACTGTGACAGTTTGCAAAGGGTATGAATAATTTTGGACATGCCACTTTTTGTTCAAATGTAAATAAAAGATGAGTAGTATTTTTTTCCACAATGATGCCTCTTGAACATTGTCTTTTGGGAGAAGCCTGTGTCATTTCCAGTCAAAAAAACAAAACTTGCTGGTTGAATAAAAGTCAGAATTTGCCAGGGGTATGAATAATTTCGGGCTTGACTGTATGTATGTATGTATGTATATACATAAACAATAATACATTGTTTAATCAATTCCACCTACTTAAACTTAAACTGCATATAATTTTATTTCACAAAGTATAATCAAATTGAATCTTAAAAGAATAAGTTGAAATAAATTTGATTAATTAAATTAATGAACCAAAGAAAAAAAAAATGTTGCCATGACTTTCTGATCATATATTTTTATATACAGTGTAAAACATGTACAGATCATATTTTTTTCCGAAATAAATGAATAAATAAATAGTATACAATTTTTCTGTTTGTGAGAAAAAAAACTGATGAACATTTTATCTGTTCTTTCATTAAAACACTGTTTTAACACTGTGACAACGCTGTTATAATGAAGTACAGTACTTTACACCCCCAGTTGTCTCGTATATCCCCGCGTCTCAGTCCTTTTTGTCCTTTTGGCCTCTAAAGAGGTTTATCTGCGACTGCTCTCGCTGTAGCTCCTGTCAATGTCAGATTATTTACAGTGTGCCGGGGGAAGCCCTGCCTCACTCTGGTAAACGTATGTCTTTCAAGTCTTTCCTCTGCACCACTGTGCTCTAAATCAAATGAGCTCTGTTTTCTTTTGTCTGCACATCTCCTGAGAGACATTTTGTTTCAAGGTTCGGAGAAATCGCACAGTTTAGTCAGGGTTTGAGGGCATTGTTTACTGCCTTCACAGCAGTCCTCAGAAATACTTCTGATAACTTATGGTACAATAGGCTTTTTTTTGTTGGTGTTTAGTTTCTTGATTTTTCTCACCACAGCTGCGCTTTACTTTGCCGCATCTTTTTGTCTTTTCGTTAAGTATGGTTCCTTGTCACTTTTTTCTTTATTCTCGGCCGGTTGTATCTTTAAGGTGTTGTCTTTGATACTGATCTTTGAAGGCCAGCGATAACCTTTCAACATGCTTCTCCATGTCTGCTTGTGTGCTTGATGAAAAGCGGAGAGCGGCCGCAGAGTGGAGAGGGATGAAAGTGCTCCTCATGCCCTTCCAGTGACATTATCTCAAGTGAGACACAATGAGAGTGGACGAGTGTGGGGTGCGCAATGAACATCTCAGAAAAACTGCAGATAACATTGATCAAGGAGACAACATGGACCCTGCAAGTGAGCTATTCATCATTAGCGCTCAACAACAGTGAGGCCTTGTGTTAGCACAGACCGAGAAGTACTTAATGGCTGTGGACAGCATTTGTGGCATGCAGGAAATAATGTCAAGTCGTCCTTTCAGCTTTCAGCAGAGTTTTTATGGATTTTTTATCATTTGAAAACCTAACTTATTTTTTTCTGAGAAGTTTGACTTTAAAAGTGTCTTTTGGCTACCATTCTTTTAAATAAATGCCAGCTGGTTTGATATTTTGTTATCTAACTCAACAGTCATGCATTTTTAAATGTCACTTAGTCGCCACTTACATACTTATAGTGTGGCGAAAACCACAAATCAAGTGGAGGACTTAAAAGCAGAAATGTAAGTCTTACATTTTGCTTTGATATAAATTCTAAAGCAAAATCAATGAATGTATATTATATATAAATATTATTTTAAATATGTTTTATGTAA
This sequence comes from Garra rufa, assembly GCF_049309525.1. NCBI lineage: Eukaryota > Metazoa > Chordata > Actinopteri > Cypriniformes > Cyprinidae > Garra > Garra rufa. Next base: position 29,275,615 of record NC_133361.1, read on the forward strand.
TTATTTTAAACCGACACTTAATTAACCAGTTATTTTAAGTCTTGCCATGACATAAACCGAAAGATTGGTTATAAGTTTGCACAGACAAGGCTGTAAAGTGATTCTGTCATATCAGTCCCAGGGTAACATGTAAGTGTTATGGTTATGATTTCAAAACAGTGTGACATTTAAATGTTTATTCATTGTGCTGTTCCTTCAAAATGTTTATTACTTTAAACCTTTCCAGTTCATTTATACACACTGAGGGCAAGGAAATGTCACAGATGCTATTCATACGTAAACAGTTGTAAACAACCTAGAGTTTACATTAAACACATACGATTGACAAGGTTTTTTTTTTTTCAGTTGAATCTGGAATGAAACAGCTAATTTATTACTTTTATTACTAATTGTATTATTTATTTCATATCTACAATAAAGTTGTGATGTAAATTGTATTTTAAAAAAATCTAATTTAATTTTTTTTTAAGTTAAATAAATAGTAAATTTACAGGCTTTGAAAGATACAACAATAAAAAGATATGAAAGGAATACAATATCACTGCAAAACATGATTTTCCTACTTTGTATTTTTGTCTTGTTATCTAGTATAAATATCTAACAAATTTTTGAATCAGGATGCATTTACTTGACAAGTAAAATGACTTAAGATATTTTGTCATGTTTTCTGTCATGTTGTCTGTCATGTTTTTTAGTTTTTGCTTAAAGCAAGCAAAAATATCTCCCAGTGGGGTAAGAAAAAAACCCTTAATTCGAAGGCTAAACAAGATTCTTTTTCTTGCCCCATTGGCAGATATTTTTTGCTTGTTTTAAGCAAAAACTAACTAAATTTAGATCATTTATTTACAAATCTAGACATAACCTCTTAAGTCATTTTACTTGACAGGTAGATGCATCTTGATTCAAAAATGTTTAGATATTTATACTAGAACTATACTAAGGAAGAACATCATTTTTTGCAGTGATATATGTTCATTTCTGTAAGTAAACAGCACGTTCAAGGATTTAAAACATTTATGCCAAAAAAAAGTCATGTTGCTTATTGAATTGAAATGTTTACTTTTTAATTAAATCGGGAAATAAACAGCAAGGTCAATGATTTTGAAACATTTACAGCAACAAAAAAGTTGAATTTGAAATTGAATAAAGTTTTTTTTTTTTTATTATTCTGTAAATAAACAGGAAATTAAAGGAATTTTAGAGCAAAGAACAGCCATGATGTTAATTCAATAAAAAAAGTAAGATTTTAAAAAATATATAATTTCCACAGAAATAATTGTTAATATAATCTCTATTAAACGGGAAAATATAAAAGCAGGACTTTTACAGTTGTTTCCTAGACTTTTAAACCATACTGTGTGTGTGTGTGTGTGTGTGTGTGTGTGTGTGTGTGTGTGTGTGTGTGTGTGTGTGTGTGTGTGTGTGTGTGTGTGTGTGTGTGTGTGTGTGTGTGTGTGTGTGTGTGTGTGTGTGTGTGTGTGTGTGTGTGTGTGTGTGTGTGTGCGCGAATGACAATCCTGGTTCCCTTGACAAACCCTTTGAACGTACACCTTGGATTGCCATGTTTCCATTCCATTACATCTGCTCTTGGACAGACATTAGCTTTGTGTAGGAGCTCTCCTTTTTAGTGCCTTCTCGCCCGGGGCGTATTGCTTACATGAAGGAACACAATGTATGCATAAAGACGCAGCTGGGTTCATTCACCGATGTGTTCAGTTATGTCAGGATGCCCTCTATGTGGATGGTCCATGTCCTTTACCAGCTGAAACAGCTTAATGAATAAGTAAAAAGCTCCATGCATGGTTTACCTTTGCTCTGCACAGACATTAGTGGAAGTGCTGGGTGAGGTCTAGCGTAAATTCATGTCTTGTCTCTGAGAGAGATGTTTGCTTTGAGAAACTCCTGAAGTCCTCGCAGTAATGGCTTGGTAGGATCATGGCACACTTTGTCCAGGAGCTTTGCGTATCCCACATGGATTATCTATTAATTGAAATTGCAGTGAAAAGAGACTGTCAATGACTGTAGAAAAAAATGTGTTTTGCAATCAATTGAGAATTTGAATCAGAATAATTACATAATATGGCTATTATTCATCAAACTGATTGCAGTGGATAAACATTTATTGAGGTAATTTTAAAGACAATATTGTGTCAGATCACTGATTTATTAAATAAATGTTACAGTAAATGTATATATGTGACCCTGGACCACAAAACCAGTCATAAGGTAAAATTTTACAAAACATGAGATGTATACAACATATAAAAGCTCAATAAATAAAATCTATCTATTGATGTATGGTTTGGCCGAGATACAACTATTTGAAAATCTGGAATCTGAGGGTGCAAAAAAAATCAAAATTCTGAGAAAATCACCTTTAAAGTTGTCCAAATTAAGTTCTTAACAATGCATGTTACTAATCAAAAATTACATTTTGATATATTTATAGTAGGAATTTTACAAAAAATCTTAATGGAACATGATCTTTACTTAATATCCTAATGATTTTTGGCATAAAAGAAAAATCTATAATTTTGACCCATACAATGTATTTTTGGCTATTGCTACAAATATACCCCAGCGACTTAAGACTGGTTTTGTGGTCCAGGGTCACATATGTTGGTTTTTCTGCATCACATCATCTCCACTGGTTTTGTTTTGTCTCATGGCTTACGTTTTAAGTCATTTATTTAATTTTAAATTTGTTGCAGCTTCACGGTTAAAGCTTGAGTAGCTCAGATGGTAGGAATGCTTTATCACATTATTGTCATTTTTATTATTTTTTTATAATTAATCCCAGTAAATTAACACATTAAAATGACAGCACTGTAAAACATGAGTGAGAAGAGGAGAAAAAAAGACATCACGAAGCCATGTGAATACTGTGTGGCTTGCAGTTTCCTCAAATAATTGTGGTGTGATGTAGAGGAAACCCTTGACATCTGTAAGATTTCATTATCAGCTTTTCTGAGATGAAAATGGAATTACTCCTCACCTCTAAAACTGTTCACCTGTGTCTGTAATTTGATGAGTTTCGCTGGAGTTGCATTTCCAGGCGGAGGCTCTGTTATGTGAAGGAGAGTTTGTGCTCCGTCAAAACTTCATCAGCACAAGGTGAGCAAGACAATATGGTAAGACAGATTGCGCAGACACCTCTCACCAGGCCTCGTCACATCTCGTTTACGGCACAGCGGTGGCGCTTCAGTCGGGAGGACAAAGTGTCGACGTGGGTGTCCAGGCCACTTCCAGTGCTGGGGTTTAAAAAAGGGGCATGCAACATAGCTTCAAAGTCGGCTAATCAGTGTTAAAGGTGCATTCAGCATTTTATTCCTTTGTTAAAGTTGTTTTACGAACAAATGTGTTCACTTACATACAGTTGAGGTCAAAAGTTTACACCCCCTTTCAGAATCTGCAAAATGTTAATTATTTTACCAAGAGGAATCATACAAAATGCATGCTATTGTTTATTTAGTACTGACCTAAATAAGATACTTTACTTAAAATATGTTCACATACAGTCTGCAAGAGAAAATAAAAGTGGAGTTTATAAAAATGACCCCGTTCAAAAGTTTACATACACTTGATTGTGTATGCTGTGTTGTTACCTGGATGATCCACAGCTGTGTTTTTTTGTTTAGTAATAGTTGTTCATGAGTCCCTTGTTTGTCCTGAACAGTTAAACTGTCCACTGTTACTCATAAGAAAATTATTTGGGTTTTCAGCATTTTTGTGTATTTGAAACATTTCCAACAATGACTATGATTTTGAGATCCATCTTTTCACACTAAGGACAACTGAGGGACTCATATGCAACAATTACAGAAGGTTCAGGCGCTCACTGAGGCCAGAAGGACCAGAAGGAAAAACCATCCCTTAAGAGCCGGGGAGTGAAAACTTTTGAACAGAATGGGGATGTGTACACTTTTCTTATTTGGCCTAAATATCATATTTTTTTAATTTAGTACTGCCCTTCTGAGGCCATAAAAGATAGTTACATGTTTCCCAGAAGATAAAATAAGTTAAATTTACCCTGATCTTCAAATTCAAATTTAAAAAGTTTTTTTTTTAAAAAGAGCCCCCCGCCTCTTAATGCATGGTTTTTCCTTCTGGAGCATATGTAAACATCTTTTATGTGAAATATCTTATTTAGGTCAGTACTAAATAAACAATAAAATGCTTTTTGTATGACCCCTCTTATTTTGGTAAAACATTTTGCTGATTCTGAAAGGGGGTGTAAACTTTTTGACTTCAACTGTAAGTGAATACAAACTTATATAGGGGAGAGTGGGGTGCTTTGAACCAGTGGGTAAGTTGAGCCATGCCTTGTTTCTAGACAAAATTGGTGATGGAATCATAAATATATGAAGAGTTATCCATTTTACTCACCCTGTGATGGAGAGAGGCCCATGGGATAACTGGTAACTACAAAAACCTGTTTGTAGTTCAAAAACCTGTTTTTTGTTGTTCAACGTGATGTTTTTATGTTCAAGGACTCATGCTTGTCATAGCTGAACAATTACAGACAAATCAGAAAAAATATCACACGTATTTGTGTTTTAGAAAGTTATGAGGCTATACAGTCATGATGTTAGCTTTAAACTGCTTGTTGATACAAAAATTGTAGAAGTGGGGTAATTTGACCCAAAAGTCCTGGGGTACGTTGAGCCAATGGCTCAGACCCTTCTTATGATTATAAAGTATTATTTTACTGTAATTCTACATTATATTTCATTAAATTTAGACCAAACATTTTTGATTTTATAAAATTTTAATTAGGCCTTGTTTATGAAAATTGGCCATTGAAGTTTTTATGGAATTGTACTAATCTACAACATTTATAAGTGGGATGTTGAGTATTGGGATAGTTCTGTAAGGTCAATTGCTGTTATTTTTTTGTTTGTTTGTTTGTTTGTTTGTTTGTTTTGCTTTTTGAATTCAATTTAATTTGAACTTTTTTGTGTTCTGAAATTTGCAAATAATTTAAAACTTCAAAAGGTGTGACGTATCTTTAAATCAAACTTTTCAGAAATTCCATCCATCCATTCCATTATCCAAAGTGCTTTATTTGTATTCGTTAGGGTTGTGGGGAGCTGGAGTCTAACCCGGCATCTTGAGCCACATGCAGGGAAACACAACGGATGAATGGCCAGGCCATCACAAGGCTCACACATATATTTTAGGAACTCATTTTTATTGAATTTCAAATGTTCAGTTTTACTTTAACATATTCAGTGGCACAGTTTAACTCCATGTGGCTGAATTTACCCCTCACTGGGGGCAAGTTGAGCCAAGAGACCACTTTTTTTGGAAAGCCATATTTTGAAAGTAGTTTATTTTACATTCAAAGTGATTATTCCCAAGGATGAACCACATCCTGAAATGTATGTAAATATTTAAGTTGGACACATTACTGTCTTGTTCACATGAACAACACACCGTAAGTAAAAACCAACTAAACTCACACAGCTCTCCCCTACCACTATAATAAGAAATGTTTTTGTTTTTGTTTTGTTTGAGCAGCAAATCAACATTTCAGAACGATTTCTGAAGGATCATGTGACATTGAAGACTGGAGTAATTCAGGAATAAATTACATTTTAAAATATATTCAAATAGAAAGTAGAAATAGCCTTGCTGAGCATAAAAGATTTAGTTCAAAAACCTTATCAAATCTTAATTATTCCAACCTTTTGACCTGTAGTATGTACAACTAAGCTGCACTTTTCTTTTCATCTGACATGTTCTTGCATTTAGAAACAGGTGGAAAGAGTGCATTATGTTTAAACACCACACTATTTTTAACTTGACACTGCATCCTAAACACAGCTCTTGTCTCCAAAACACAACACTGGCAGGACAACCATAAAACACAAGATAGCAGCCAAAAGCATCTGTCTGAATGTGCAAGGCTGTAGCGTCAAAGCCTGAAAGGGGATTCATTTTAAGATGCACCTTTTCCCAAGAGGTTTTTACTGTACAACTGTCTAACAGTGAAAGCAAAGCAAGCTGTCCGCAGATTAATTAAAACTTATAAAATAGATAAACTAGTCAACCCCATGACAATCAACCATCAGTACATCCCTAGAAAGGCCATAGTGTTTTATGATGCAAATTTGTCATTACACAGAGTCACATATCTCTGGTTGAGTTGACATAAAGCTGATCGTTAGGCTGTGAGCGCTCAGATAATGATGGCGTGAGTAATGAGAGCAGGTTTGATGAGACGCTGTCGCTCCAATAGCAACGTCTAGGCAGGCTATACACACATACATACAAATCTGTCATATTCGTACCTGCATCTGCTGCAAATACAAAAATAGAAACACAGGTCCTACATGTTTCGGTAAATGTTTTAGGAAAGATGATTTTCGGCGACAGTCGACAGACGCTTTCGGGAACTTGCTCATGAGCGTTTGGAAAATGTTTGACGACACCTGTGTGTTATATTGCTGTGATTTTGTGTTGCACTACCCAGCTAAACAGTTGCCACGCTCTGTTCATTCTCCGGTGGCGCTCAGCTGGATTGCAGAGCACTTTGTGATTTGCACAAGTGTCTGCAGTAATGGGTGTCCCTCCCAGCCAGCTCCCAGCAGATGGCTGTGATTGGCATGACAAACACAACAGGGCTCTGGCTCTCAATTACAGCTGAAGCCCAGACTCTCTGTAAGACTGGCACATCGATGAACTTCGGTGTCACACTGGTATGGAATAAGAGTGTTAAAATGTTTGATTAAAGCAAATTGATTAATTACATGAAAAATTAGATAGATAACATGCAGACATTGTACATAATCGACCAGTCATAGTATACGAGAAGATGGATTCTTAGAAAAGATCAAAGCAGTGCAAATATTCATATGCGGACTGTAGAGCCAAAACTTGGCAATTTAGAAATCCTGGCCAGCACATGGGAAAAACAGAGCATATGGTCAGCCTAATTAATATAAATTCATGTTAACAAATTTACACAAAGTCAATGATCATAAACCTGTTTTGTCACGTAAGGTAACTTACTGTAAACACAATAGGCCTTATTTATCAATCTAACATACAAACGTAGCCAATCCCATCGTACAGATGATTGTACACTGATAAATAAGGCAGCTGAAAACCATTTTCATTTGAATATCATGCCCCTAAAAACAACCAAAACACCGGTTAACCTCATAATTGCAAACAATTACATTAATTTATGTGTAAATTAAATTCCAGTAAAAAGAATGAAGCATTATAAACACTATACAGCCTATTTAGTTCACCTCACTCTACAACAAATCCGTTATTATTTACTGGTGTTACAGAACAAGAATGAAAAATAGTAGTAGTTGTAAAATTGTATGTTAAACTACCTATTTTTTTCTTCCCATAAGAGTGGAAAGAAATTTGAGCATTTTACTGGTGTGACGACTGGTCTCATCCGCATCCAGATATTTTTAGCTGTACAAAACAGCTCGTTTTACTGCTTGTTATTGTAAATTGGTGTGTCTTACCATGTTATCTTAATGTATTATCTTAATTATGAGCACACTGGTTTGTAGTGCAAACTGTTTTATCGTTTACTGCAAGTTGTTATTCTTCTCGTTATTTCCCTACACTCTTAAAAATAAAGGTGCTTCATGATGCCATAAAAGAACCTTTTTTAAGGTTTTAAGATGCCATCTGAAGAACCTTTCTGTTTCACAAAAAGTTCTTTGTGGCAAAAGAAGGTTCTTCCCATTATTACAAAGGTAAGAAAGAGATGAAAAAAAATGGTTCTTCTATGGCATCGCTTGAAGAACTTTTTTAAGCACCTTTATTTTTAAGGGTGTATAGCAGCTAATGAACCAGAAGTCTAGCCCATATAGACTTACCTCCGTGTTAAGGAAACAGGTTGATAGAACTGAGACCTGACATGAGATTTGATCATAGCCACCACTCACGTACATTTTGATAAATTTCGGGTTTTGCATAGAAACGACCAGACGTTCAGTTATCGGTCATACTGTACGTTTGTTCTATCAAGGGGGGCAAATGTTCCAATAGCTTAGGCTTTCTTAACTCTGGCCCTTGAGGTCGACTTTCCTGTAAAGTTTAGCTCCAACTCTAATCAAACACACCTGAAAAAATTAATCAAGGTTTTCAGAATTACTAGAAAGTTACTGGCTGGTGAGTTTTAATCAAGGTTGGAGCTAAACTCTGCAGAAAAGTGGACCTTGAGGACCAGAGTTAAGAACCCCTGCTGTAGCTCAGAAAGGAGAGGATAGCACTGGAAATGCTAAAGTCATGAGTTTAATGCTCCCTTTATCTATCAGAAATTTCCTATTTCCCACTTATGAAGTCGTGATTACAAGATTGCTGCATTAAAGAGCTTTGTTGTTGGAAAGAATAAAAGTTTATATTCCACTGGTTGATAACCATGAACATTCACCACTCTAGAAAGTCAGCTTGCTGACAATTCTGGAATTTCAGTCAATTACGTGCTTACATGTTTTAAATGATTGTTCATGGATGTAAACAGGCACTACTTGAACATCAAGACAAGGTGATGTAGATGTTGTTTAAAGTTTAGCCTGCCTAACTCAGTAACCTGAGTATCAAAATAGAACTAACACAATAGAAGAACTAACAAGTCTAAGTAAAAGTAAAATATGGCTAATTGTGTGTAGCACCTACAGCTCTGCCTACTGCACTGATTTAGACCTGTTATTGAAGAATAGATCAGTTAAATATTACTTTGGACTCCACAGAAACCCTGCAGTGTGTTTGTAAGTTCAGCAAAGCACTCCCAGATCTCATTTCATATGCAAAGAGAGTGTTTACATCAAAGTCGTAATGGCACATCAGCAAAAAAACTACCGTTTAATTCGTAAGGGTCAGAGAGGGTGCGGAAAGAGTATGGAAAAACATTATAAGTGGACCTTAGGGGAAAATAAATAAAAAATTGATCTGAGAACTTTAATAGAAGCAGATTTGCTATGCATTGAAGCTGGAGGTGACTAATGCAACACATCTAAGTGTTTGGATATCATGCATATCTGTTTTATCCGGAATCGGTTTGTGTATTTCATTGTTTTGAGGGTCTCTGAGGACAGACCTCTGGAGGTTTAATTGGCATTCAGAGGACTCCGCATTTCCATTAATTTTTAAAGCCATCGTCATACTCTGCTTTTAACGGCAGAGGGGACGTTGCATGCTGATTTTGTTAGATTTCTCAGCACAAAGTGTGGCGAAACGTGTGACCTACTTTAAAGCTCTGAAAGCGGATGGGCGGAGGGATGGACTCCGTTTGACCACCTTCTCTGTCTGAATTCCACTTTCTCGCCATCGCTCTCCTGCGATGTCAAAAAATCACCATCCACCTGCCAATGCCGCCTACAAACCGGGCGGGTTTTAAACATTGATGGAACCTGCCGTGAAGCCCTGTGCGGCAGGAGCGCAAGTGACCCCGGGTGATGTCGAGCATCTACGTGATACATGAGACGCGTTCGAGAGTGCACTGTGCTTTTACAAACAACAAAATGACGATCTTTTTTCCTTCTTTCTTTATCATACGATGTTGATTTCTATCTCCCGGTGCCAGTTCCAGATGTGCCTTTGATCACCGTGTCTATTTTTGCTTTCTTTTGTTGCCATGAAAGAGAGAAAGCACAGCGAAGGCGGCTTTGCTACATCTGAGCTCCCGGGTGCAGGGATTCGTCCCTTATTTCTCGCGAAATTCAGATGGCGAGGAGCTTTGAACGACTTACAAATGGGTTCTCATTTGCCCGTTAGTCTTGATTGATCCCGTGTGATTTGGCATTGACTTGCTGAAATCAAACATCAGCCTTTATTTGCGGTGATGAAGAGGATGAGCTTGTGAAACACTCACCTCATTTAAGATATCCATTTTAGTCACAGCGTGTCAAAGCATCATAGATTTTCTTTTGGCACCCCCTTTTTACTGATTACTGTGTTTATGTAACTGGCACGCTGTAGCGCGGCCCTGCATCCTCCAGAAATGCACCGCACAACGTCATGCTTTTTATCTTCTGCGAGGTTCGGCAAATGCCGCTTTTATATATCCAAGGAGACGTTTAGTCATACCTCATTTAGACTGAGGATACTCATCACGCTCAATTAGGTACTCTGTGTTTTTCTTGTCATACCTTTTAATAATAATTATAGAGTTTTATGCTCAAATCAAATAATTATTACAAAATGTGTGTGTTGTCTGTAAAGACATCTGTTTTTACGGTGTTGACGGCAAGGCTGTTGATTTGATTTGATTGTTGGTTAGTCTTTACAGACAAACAGGTAGACTGCATAATTGCAGTCTATGCATTCAAGGTTTTCTTGGCCTGCATATAAGTGGGTTGTAACTGTATCTGACGGCTGAGAAACTGCAATGTAGAAGTATCTGGATTTGGCTGAAAACTGAGTAGCCCCTATTGAGTAACCATGCACTTCTAAAAAGCTGTTTTGATTTGCTGATTCGATTGTTCTTGTGCAGCTCTTGTACATTTTCTAAATGTTTGAATACAAATTAATTTGCTTAATAACTGTAAAAACAACTTAAACTTGCACTGTATTGAGAATTGTTGAGTTTCCATTTAAATTGTTCCTTATGAAATGCAAAATGTCTTATTCAGCCAATAAATATGTATAAATATTCATATATATTGCTGTAGCCCAGACAGATGCCAATACAGACAACACACTTTCTGCAGTAATTATCTGATCATAAAACTCACAAAAATTGTGTTACTAATTTATGCATGTTGCATTGCATGCTGGGAACTCGAACACCTTAAATCATCAACATTGGTTAGTATGAAACTGTTCTGACAGCTTTGTGTTTGAACAGTTGGAACATTTGAGCATTTTGGTGGTCTAACATTTTCATTTGAATACATAATTGGCATGTTACAATATTTGAAAACAGTAATTCACATTTCATTCATGACTCCAATATTTCTGACTTTTTTTGGAGACACACAGCAGTGAACAATTCTGTGAACAATTTATAGTTTATACACATTTCATGTGTATGTGGGTCAAAGACAGAAAAGGGTTTAAGCATAAAAACAGTAAGTATAAAACTGCTTTAAATTGTTGTTTTTCCCAAAAATATTAAAAATATTTCTTTTGAATTAATTGCATTTTTGTTTTTCTGAGCAAAAAAATAAATATCATACATTTTTTCCTAATTTACAGAAGACACCCACTAAAATGCCATTCAGTGTAACAATCTTGTCAAGCATATTTACAACAAAAAATCAATTTATGACATATTAAAGATACAAATTCAAACTTTCACCCCAAATACTAATTAGTTGTAATTCAGCATTTTTACAAATAGCCTCTATAGAAGGTTTTGCCCATTTGTTAAAAGTTAAGCTACCTTATTCTTTTATATCTTTTAATATGTACAAGTCAGAATGTTGTTTGATTTTTTTTACATAAATATTGTTACACTGAATGACAATGTAACATTATTTCAACCAAATTATGACATTTTATTCTCCCAAAAATAATTTGAAACCTTTAAAGTAGACACTTTACTAGAAAACTAGTATTGTTTTCCCCCGTTCTCTGTTTCTTTTTGCTGATTTTGGTTTCTGTGTTTTCCAATTCATCACAGACTATGTAAAGTACTGGTCCGCGCACCATCTGGGGCAGTTCGCTCCAGAATAATAACAATAATTTGAAAAAGGCTTATTACAAGCAAACACTTGCGTGCTAGACAATGTCTCTTAGAAGGCATTTTATTTATGAAGGGGCATATTTTATATTAACAAAAGAAAACATGACACACTATTACATTTACAACTGTGATCGCAAGAAATACTGCTAGGGATTATTTTATAGTCTCTTAAATTTAATAGGAACAGTCCCTACCATCAAAAACCAAATCTCTTGAACAGGCATGCAAAGACGGTTGCAATCCTTTGTTGGCCATAACTCCCTGTTATAGCTGTACAAATACGCTCTGAAATATCAAAGTGCTCATGAAACTCCATTATTCTCCCAAATACCCAGAATTTGGGGGAATTTGAAGGGATTAATGGGACATGTAGAACTCTGTAGAGGCCTGCCAACTCCAGATGTTGCTGCTGCTGTGATTGATGTTTACTGCCTCCTTGTCCGTGGGTGGTTTTTATTTTTAATTTCGCCTTATCTGTGAGGAAGATCTATCACAGCAAGCTGAATTCTATTTGACAGCTATCGTTTTTCCTGTATAGCATTGACATAACCGCAAAGGTTGTGTGATTATTTTGTTTTTTTGCTTTGCAATTAGACCAAACTGCTCCAATAGAAAGTGCAGTGCAGGCAAATCTACACAACGCTTTGTGAGCTGAATTCAATTCCTTCAGTGAAACGGGAGCAGTCAGTGTAGACATGATAGCAACCCAATGCAAGGAGGTTTTCAAATCCAGCTGAAAAAATCCTGACCGGACCACGATTTTCATGACAGGAGAGTGTTCTATTATTTAATATGGCTGCCAAACGATCATGGATCCACGGTTTAAACCTCACAAACATGGTTTCTAAAGAGGATTACAGCCGTTCCAGTTGGATTCTGTAGCAAAAATACGAGCAATAACCAGCTCTACTGAATGTTGAACTTGCTATAATCCTTGACCACACTGCTGATAAAAGATTACCCATAAGTAATCCTTGCATTCAGTTCGCCATTATCAAAGGAAGAAATAAACACAGAGGTCCTACTGTTAAGACACAAGATGAAAAGAAGAAATGGCCATTTGACCCATACACACAACCCATACAAATTACTTTTCTATTTTAGTAAATTACTTTCTTCTTACTTATTCTTCGTTTATCTTTGACAATCATTCTTGGTGCAGAGGCTAAATCTCAACTTCTGAAGAAGACTCGGGCATTCCAGGAATCACAGGGCACTGTAAAAAAAAAAAAAGTGCTTAGCTCAAGTAAATAATTTACTTGATTGCAGTTCTTTGGTTTACTCTTAACTTTCAGAAACACAAGTAAAGCTTTTCTTGAATGAGACAAGGAAAGATGAGGCACTATGTCCACCTTAAAGGGTTAGTTAACCCAAATATGAAAATTCTGTTATTGATTACTCACCCTCATGTTGTTCCAAATCCGTATAGCAACACAACTGACACGTTCAAGGCCCAGAGAGGTAGTAAGAAGATCAATAAAATAGTCCAGTAGTTTAACCGTAATGTTATGAAGCTTTTCTAATGTTATGAGATTTAGATTAATATACATTTATTCTATGACAGGTATATGAATATAGAAATATTTAATCACCCATATTTGAATTGAACATGTTGGAACACTGAATTGAAGTTGAATGATTTCTTTCAGTCAGTTTAGTTTTTAATTAATACAAGATTTCTGAAATCCAGCTCATGGAATTATTGAATAATAACCCAATGAATTGCAATAAGTATTAAATAACAACATGCCACTTGGGTCCGTCTGTGCCAATTCTCATTAACAGACAGACACACAAAAAACGTTATTATTCAACATAATGCAATGTCACAGATCATTATTTCCCAGAGACGCACAATTAGACAAGTTCACCTCAAAACTGACTGACTAAACATCACAAGAATTTATATTCAGATAAAATGACAAATTGAAAATGAAAAATTCCTATTTTCTTTATTAAGCCTTAATTAAGGTTACAGTGACCGTTTGCTAGTTTCATTTTCATTGTTCTTATTTCTATTGTCACACAAGTGTTTGAGGATGTGAGGTTTGAGTGTTGGAATCAGTGTGAGCAACTTGAACCCGTTGCGAAATCTGCCTTTATATAAAACTCTAGATGGATTCAAATGCCTGGATTTTGCCTAAAAGCAGTCTAAAACCAGTCAAAAACAGCCAACTCATGCTGGGTTAAGATCATTTTGTCTTCTTGGGTAATATTCAACAACCTCAACAACAAAGCAATGGTTTAAAGGTCCACTGAAATGCCTTAGAACACATAGCATTATTATTATTATTATGTGTTGACGTAATTTCAACTGAAACGGGAAGACAGGGCGGGACATATCACGCAGCCTGCCCCCTTTTTCAATAGCCAATAGTGTTTGCAAATATCACAGCTTGGGCCAGAGCCATTAAGCTTGGAAAATCTGTATTTGCCAGCTTATGACAGTCAAACTCTCAATCATAATGCTATAAAATGTAGCATTCTGTGTAGAATTCAAATCGGTCGAATAGGTTTTGAGATCTGCGCTGATTTGCGCATTTGATCTTCTCTGTGCTATTTGTGACACAGTGTGAAACCAGATTTCTTTCACCCCAATGGAAAGCATATTTACACTGTTTGAATTGTTCCCTATCCCCTATGTAGTGCACTACGTGCCATTCACCATACAGAAAACACTAACTCTTTGTGCAAATGACTGATTTCAGCCGCAGTTTTAGCTTCTATTTGTAGTGTAGGGGGCGGGATGCTTCGGATTCTAGAGAGCATTTGATTGGACAAAAAGTTTGATGAGAAGCTGAAGTGCAGAGTGATGTCATCAAAACCGTTGATCCAAATTGGCGGAAGTTAGAGACTGAATGCTTATATTTTGTAAATGCGAATTTTGTAATTGTTTTGGAGCACACTAGTTTATAGGCTAATGTATTCATACTAAAAGCCCCAAAACTTCCCTTTTAAAGTGAAACAGCTTCAGAAATCTTCAGAAATTGTTAAAACAATGGCAGATTTTGTCATGGCAACTTAAGTCAAGACATTTAGTGGAGTAAAATAGTTTGAACTCAAAAACAGCCACACACTCTGCATCCTTCATTTTCCTTTCTACAAACACCTTGGTTATTTATTTATTTTTTGTCAGCGAGACTTCACAAGAGAGAACGCAAACAATCCAGAAGCTGTTGACATCTCTTTCCTGTTGTTGTTGTGAACGTGCAGTACAATGAGGAAAAAGGGAACCACAAATAATCAGTTATCTCTCAGCCAGCATCAGCTTGGCAGAATAAGCAAAACAAACCCATATTACATGCTGGGCTAATTAGGCCCCAACTTGCGTTATTTATTTACAAAGCTCAGACAGACATTACACTCCCCTGCTGCCAACCCTTTGTGGCCAATCGGAGCAGAGCCGACGGGGACAGTGTCTTCAACACGCCCTCTGCTCCCAGCCTGCTATCAGCCATGTGTGAAAACAGAGGAGCGCTTGTCAAAAAAAGTGCTCCTCAATTCCTGTAAGCGTTTCGCCTTTTGACACATTAGTCATTTGGTTTGTGTAGCCCAGATAAAGCATCCAAACGAGGCAGAGGAGATAAGTAATCTCATTTACATTTGTTGCTCTCCTTAAAGCATAAACAGCCAGATGCTCTATTTATGAGACGGCAACAATTAGCAAGTAAAAATTCATATATAAAAGTCCATTAATATTCAAGGCCGAGAGATGCGTTTGAAAAACAACAACGTGGACGTCGCTTGCGCTGCAGTTTGTCATAATAGCATTACGGTGAAATTAATTTACCTTCATTCTTTCCATGCAGGTGAAGGCATCTGAAATCCGCAGCTGCTTTTGTGTATCGACGTGTGTGGTCTGGTTGTTGATGTTGCTGCTTTATAGCAGAGCCCAAATCAGTTTTGGCCCCAGGCAATCTGATTTGCCTGGTTTGGGTTTTGGTGATTTCTGATTTGGTTAGAAGCCCAGAGAATTCACTTTCTCCCGTCCCCCGTCTGCGTCAAAGGTCTCTAATGAGAAGCTTTTGTCAGCATTCATTGCTACAGCCTCTAAATTGCCACGTTGAAATTGGAGAACAATGCCACTGTAATCAGTTGTTCTGGGGATACGAATGCAGAAATTAAGCCGCCTGATTGACACTCGGTGTGCTTCGCCGTTTTGACAAATTGTGACTATTGATCGTCTGAAGACTTCATTGTGTTTTCTCATGGATTTCCTGGTCATATGTCACTCGCCTTTATTAAGTTACTCCAATATACCAGCCGCGATTTGTGCCAGCACCAAGGATCCTCTGATATCTGCCTCCCTCATCGTTACCGTGGAAACCGCTGCGAGCCGATGAAAGTTTGCTGCAAACATGTCTCCCACATAGGTCTGTCGTTCGGCCTCAAAATGAGACACGGAATTAAAAAATAACACGCCTATATTGTGCTTTTCAGATATTTCTTGATGCCGGCCTGCACTTGTCAGAGGAAGTGTCATTGTGCCGCTTCGCCTTTCATCACTCGCCGTGCCACTATCATTATGAAGCACATTTTTCATTTTACCGTGCTGTTTCATTCCTCTTCCCGCAGATTAAGTGATAAGAGTTTAAAAGTGGTTTTGACATGAAGATGATGGCTGCGAGAAGTAAATAAGCGCCGCGGCTCTGCGTACTTCAGACGGCGCCTGAGCGCAGGATTGCGGTGGGGTAGAAGCTCCTTCCCGAGATGAAAAGAGCGAGACTGGATTCCACCCGGGAGTTATTGTGTGATGTCATATGAAAATATGCCGTGTTAGCCGGGAAATTAGTGGGTGGGAATGATAGAAACATGTTGTTTACTTTAGAAAGAAATGGGGACGATCTCACACTTCCCAGAAAAGTAGAAAAATAGAAAGAAAGCTTGACTTAGAAGATTGTTTTGATCTATCACTGCCGTAAAATTCCATATTTCTCAATCCTGCTTTCGGGAGCCTCCTAGCACTGCGTTATAGGCGTGTGTTCGTCATCCGACCACCTGATTCAACTCATCAGCTCATTAGCTCCAAGAGCCGAATTGGGTATCAGATTAGTGAGGCACCTAAAATGTGCAGAGCTGGGGGGCACCCAGGAGCAGGATTGAGAAACAATGATCTAAGTCGATTTATTTTCTAGTGTTGTGTAATTGGAGCAGGTCCAGGTCAGGTTTAAACTGCAGCGTGGTGTCTATAAACGCTCCATTTCAGCGACTAAAATTGAAGAGTTTGGCAGTGCCCAGGCCGGTAGTGTGAGAAGTGGCACGGCTGTTTGGGCATTATGCAGAGTGAATCCGATTTTAAGCAACCGTAATTGATTAACCGTTCATGCATTATGTGCGCAAAGCAGGGAAATTGAATTTCTGACCTCTATAATGTGGCTTTTCAAAAAACCTAAGGTAATATAAGAGATTTTGAATCTACTGAGTATTTGGTTTGGTGGCGTGAGGGGGTTTTGGGTATGTGGTGAACTCAGAATGCCAAGTTTAAGGTTTAGGTTTTGCCTTTTTTTTACATTTTCGCAGCTGTATATTTACTATATATTGATATTACTCATGTTATTCATGTATGTATCTGGAATGCCCTTTAAAGGAAACACTTGGCATCAGAATTGAAACACAAGTGATCAAACTTCCAATGCTTTTTTTAGAAATTACAAAAATGTATACTTTTATTAAATACGCTCCTTTTTAAATTTCAATTCATTGAAAAAAATGTGAAAAAGTAGCAGTTTCAACATTAATAATAGAAAATGTTTGTTGAGAAGGAAATCAATATATTAGAATGATTTTCTGAAGGATCATGTGACACTGAAGACTAGAGTAGTGTTGTCAAAAGTCCCGGTACTTCGGTACCAAGTCGGTACTAAAAAAAATTAAACGTTACGGTACCTGGTTTTCTTAAGTACCGGTGGTACCGACTATCCGGTCAACCCTGTTCTTGATACGCTATACAAAAGGTGCGCACACACGCACTGCGCAGTTGCGCTCTCTTCATTAAAGCACCTGTGGTGCTGCTGATGCCGCGGCTCTGAATCCACTTGTTGATAAACAAGAGCCAGACTTACTCCAAATATTTTGGATTTGCGGCTGAACAAAGCGAACATCATAGATCATCAAAAAACTATTTGCAAAGATGTCGTCTAGGTTCTCTCGAAAGGACAAAACACCTCAAAGACCGACTCCGCGATCAAATGAAAGAGTTCAAGCAAGGTAAGTTTCATTTTAATTTCATATTTAGAGCTTCTGTCACGAACATTACTGCATATTTTAATTTGAATGTCAGACTGAAATAAACATCACCGATTGTGTAGTGAATCGTTAGCATAAGCGCGGCTAACGCTAATATGCTGGCCTTAATGAATTTGAAACAACGCTCCTATAACATTTGTTAGAGTAAAAAAATAAGGACATGATGTATTTACTATTTTTTACACAAATGACTTGTGTATCCAAAATATATGTGTTAGAGAAAGAACAAATGTGTCGTTAACAATGTTTATGTCCTTAATATCAGTCTGTCAGAAAACGTTCTAGACTTATTCTTGGCTGGATAGGTTTAAAAAGCTTTTTAATAATAAATATGAATGCAGTTTGGATTAAATAAAAGTACAATCAAATAAAACACGTTTTATCCCCTGTTTAGTTTGGTAATACTTTACAATAAGATCAAATTCATGCATCATCTAATATAAACTTAGAGTAAGTGAACAATATATTTTTACAACATTAATTCATGTTTGTTCATGTTTAACAGATTAACATGATTTTATGCATTAGTAAATGTTGAAATTAGCCTAACCTCACGAAGAATAATTGCCATGTAACTACTGTTTATTGTTAGGCAATGTTATCTAATAAATGAAAATTGTAAAGTGTTTTTAATACTGCAGTTTTCATCTGTGATAGACACTTGTCTTAATATATGTAATCTTATCTAAATTTATTATAACAGCTGAGGTTTGTTATTTACTGAAAATTCATATATTTTTGCTGGTGTCAATGATCTAATGTCGCATCTGGTCAGACTTAGCCCACTGCTTTACTTAAGTATATTATATTTTCTTTTTACAGCTGCAGATTGAGGAAAATCATGAAAGACCCCAGCGAACTCCAAAACAGACAACAGTACAGATGTTTTTCAGCAGAAGCAGAAATATGACAAAAACTTTTGGGTGAAACTTGTTTACATTTTTTATTCCTGTAATTTATTTAGATGTTATTTAATTACTAAAATGTTTACAATCCTTGAAATACTTTTTTAACCTGTGGAAAAAATTTTAACAAAATTTTATGTAAGTATAAAGAATGGCACTGTTTTTTTTTTTTTGTACATTTTATTTTTGTTCAACTTTATTAATAAAAAATTGTGTGTTGCTCAATTAATATGTTATTGTGTTTTGCATTGGTACCGAAATTGGCACCGAGAACCGTGGATTTTCAATGGTATTGGTACCGAATACGGAAATTTTGGTACCGTGACAACACTAGACTAGAGTGATGATGCTGAAAATTGATATTTTCAATCACAGGACTAAATTATTAAAAAAAATAATACTTTTACGAAGCAAAATGTTCAACAAAGAGTTAAATAAATACGGTCCTTTGTAACTTTTTTTTTCATTGAAAAAATGCGAAAAAGTAGCACTTTGAACATTACAGTTTTTCTCAATTGCTTAAACACATTTCTTGAAATTGTGCCTCTTATTTGCGAAACTCTAAACACAAATCCACAACTCCTAACTCATTTCCCCAAACTTCCTATATTGAGGTCAAAATGAAGCTCTCTACTCAAAACAATTCAATCTTGCTGAAAAACCAAACTTTGCTTTCAGGCATGACACACAAATCCTCAAAAACAAACACACTACAACACAGTTTTACACACTGATGAGATAAATTTAAAACAATACTACAAAAACAATACAAATAAAAAACTTTTCACATGATGAACACAACAAATCTATTCCTTTGCACGTGTTTTATTCCTTAATTTAATGTATGTAGAGTACAGTACAAAACAGCAAAAAACAACAAAATAATTATTCGGCCCAGCATCCTGTCTTTGGTCTGGGACAGGCCAAAGAACCTCTTCAGCATTACAGGCTAAATTAGCCCTGGCCAGGCAGCAGGGGTCAAATCCTCTTGCATGCCTGATCCAACCCTGGCACTCATCAACTAAAATATATGAGACTGCTTGTCTTCTTGCCCTTGCTCTTCCTCTGTCTCTTCCATGCTGTTGTCGTCATCGTCCTCCTTCTCCTCCTCCTCTTCCTCTTTCACCTCCTACTCTTCCTCTTCAAAATTACACATTACTGTATGTGGGATATTGATTGAAAAAGACTGGATAGGATTCACAGTTACACTTGTACTAGTGGTCTGACAAAAAATAAAAAAAATAAAATAAAAGCACACAACGTCTTTGTGAAACAGAAAAAAAAAGAACAAGCACAAGCACAAAGGTGAAAATAAAAATAAGAAAGTCCACTGTCAGAATTTTTAACTCCGGTGTTGTCCTCTGTCTATATGCTTTCCAATGGAAGGTTCATGAGATGTACCTTTGATCTATTTCAGAGAACTGCTTACTGTAATCATTGGTTGATCTTTATTATCTTCATTAGTGAAAGTCAAGATTCACTTGAATAATTCATGGCAAATTTACAAAAAGTCTATTAGAAATGTGTAGAATATATGATTGACAGTTTAGGACAACTAGATCAAATATTTTGCATTTAGGTAATGATTTATACGATGAGCTAGTGACTTGATGTTTTGAGGGGTAAGACTATTGCACAGAGAACTACAGTATATAATACATTTTGAGCAACATGACAATAGCAACTGAAACTGCACTAATGTATATTTCATTTCTGATCTGAGAAATGCACCAAAGTGACTGAGAAAAACTTTTATCCTTTTATCTCCATCGAAGGTTCTGATTGGTGTGTGCTAAATTTTGACTCCTAGTGTTTCCAGTTGGGTAATTGTGTGCTAATTGAGCTCAAACTTCGCAGACTTGTGTAGAGAATTTTGGTTAGCTCAAAGAATTTAAGATGATCAATATATGTGTGTATATGCATGAGACTGTTCCTCTCATCACATATACACTGCAAACTCCACCAGGTCTTATAACCAATGAATAGGATGAAATGAGTTATTTAAAACATACATTTCAGTCAGGGAAAGTAGTTTAACTCACAGGAAATCGTGTATAATAATCGTCATTAAATATACGCAATTTCCAGTTTCTGATCAGTAACAGTAATAATGATATCGACTGGTTTCTTTGTCCAGTGATATCCATTACTCTGACGTTGGCCCGTCGTCACGGCAACGCATTTCTACTAACCAGAACGGAGTTAAAACAATTGAACAGAATAGGGCTTAAGGTAGCAATATGAGATCGAAACAGTTTAAGTGACTTTGTAATGTAAGCATTCAGCACAGAGAATCATTATATGTGAATACATGGTTGTTTATTAAACTATTCTACTTACAAACGATCGCACATAGACAAACGTACATAAAACACAAATAGACAGAGAACGCGCGAGAGAGAGAGAGTAAGAGAGAGAGAGAGAGAGAGAGAGAGAGAGAGAGAGAGAGTAAGAGAGAGAGAGAGACAGAAAGTGAGTTTGCAAAGGGACAGGAATGAAACGGTTCTGAACATCCTGAAATCGTTTCTTTTATAAAACGCCTTAAACGCAGCTATCTACGTTTGTAGAAAGGACGGATACTTGCAAGCTTGTTGTTGTTGTGCATTGTTCCGTTTGTGTTCAGTTCAGAAAGTCCTTTCCAGTATTGCAGGCCTCATCATCTCCTCCGCTAGGTGAGACCCCCCCCCCCCCCCCCCCCATGGATCTGGGGGGAGGTGCGGGTGACGTGTCTTTGTGTCCCGAAGGCAAGAGCAAGAAAATGAGAGAGATGAGGGAAGGTTTATAAACCCGTAGGTCGTTCACGCCCACAGTTGGACCTTGACCAATCCGGTTGATCTGAGTTTTGGAGGGAAGATTGAAAGTCTTTGTCTCACACAATGGGGTTTCGCATGTGGAAGCTGATTGGTTGTTTGGCCACAAAACTTTCAAAAGTTCAATAATACATATAAAGCAATGAGTTATTAAGATGCCACAAACATTAACATTTAGGGAATAATAAATGCTGCTCATAGACACCAAACATGATCTATGTATCTTCTCGTTTGACTGAGTGATTCTAAATGTGAGAGTCTTAGCATGCACAATAATTCACCTATTGCGGATTAATGTTTGAGGCCGACATACATAACAGAAACAACAATATAAGAAAAGGTAACACATTGATACGTGTACATTTCTATATAACTGTATGTGGGACTGCATGTCTGAATAAGGAAAGTCTATCTTTCCCTGCATTTCTGGTAGGAGTCTTATCTTGATGGTGGGGGGATGAGCTGGATAGTGAACAAAGGACTGGCTCATAGCACATAGGTGTTAATCATGGGGGAGAAGTCATTTAAGGAATATAACTAGTTATTTCATGTCTGATTGGCTCCATGCACTACATATCCCCTCTTTCGAACGTTGTTGTCCGTCCAACAGACAACAGCGAGCGACGTCAAAGGTGCGGAACAATCAGGCATGCACCCGGCACTCCTGGCTGGAAGAGAGAGGTGGCTCTCTGGAGGTTGGTGCTTCAAGGAGTGGCTGTGGTGCCGTGGTCGACGTTATCAGGTGTGATAATATAGACAGTGGCAAGGTATGGGTCCTCGAGCTTTGTGCAGCAGGTGTCGAGGCACTGTCACTTGTCATCCTGACCCAGGTTGGTCTGTGTCAGGTGGTTGTTATCTAGTATCTGTGGTCCCTGCAGTCTGGAATCGCTGGTTGGACTCTCACTTGTGAGAGGGCAGGTAGTTCCAGGGTTCGCAGAGAATTGTCGTAAAGATTTTGTAGTGTAAAGAAGTTTCCGATGGACCCGGTTAGGGTGCAGGAGGGCAGCAGGTGTCTGTTATCCCGCTGTTTTGCTCAAATGTCATCAGGCGTCTGATGTTGGGGGTGTCGACACTGACTTGAGCGGGTCTGAGTTGTGTTGGTAGGGGTTTTGCTGTTGGGCCTGTGGGCCCGTTGCTCCATTCAACATTGTCTGGCTGCTCCTGAGGTGTCGGCTGGTCTCATGGGATGCTTTTTCCTTTTAGGAAGTCTAATGCGGTGTTGCGTTGGGCAAGGAGTCAGAAGTTTACCTTTCAGTACTTCTCAGTGGAGTTTCATTCAAGGAGCTCTTTGTTAGCATCAGAAACTCTGTTCTGGAAAAGCAGGCGTGTCCAGCTGTCCTTGTGGGTGTCGGTTAATTTTGGTACTCGGAGACTTGCAGGTTCAGTTCATTTACCTCCTGTCTGAGGCCCTTGAGGGTGTGGGCCAAGGAGAAGACGATGCTGCTCAGCTCCTGGTTGTCCAGGCTGGATGTGAGTTGTCCATTTGTCGCGGTCCTGCTGTTCCTTTCTCTGCCATTGCAGGCCGTTGGCTGCTTTAGGCTGAAGGATGCCGTTCTCTGTACTCTGCTGAGTCTCCAGTTGGTCCTGGTGAGTGGCAGGGCTGGATGTCCGAGACACGCTGGTTCACAGTTCCTATTGTGAATCTCGCTGGCTGCGGCATGCTTTTGGCTTCCTGCGCTCTTTGGATGCAGGTGTCGCACTCGGGCATGTTTCACTGAAGTACTGGTGAGCAGTGTAGGTGGTGACACGGGTGGTCTCTTAGTTGACACGGGTGTCGTTTCTGGTGCCATCTGGTGGTAAACGTTCACAGATGTTTCTCGTCGACTGACTGCTTTGCATCGTAGAGAGGCTGTGTCGTTTGAAATCCGCTGGTTTCGAGCTGGCATCAAACTTAGCATATTCTGATGTCCTCTGTCACTGCATGCTTGGCAGTGCGCCACTTTTGCGTTGGTAGTGGCTTTGGTACTCTGGTGTATTCTGCACGGTGCATCTTGGGCATACATCAGCAATGACCCCCCTTTGTTCCTGGAAAGCTGGGAGCTGTGGCGGTGTTTGGTTATCAGGAACAAATGTGAGGATGTGTCATCTAGATGCGGCATGTGTGTGACATCACTGAGTTGTTTTCGGCTTAGTGCCTTAGTGTGGTCGGACAGTGCAAGGTTGAGTGTCAGCATTGGCAGAGGCTGCTTTAGCAGAGCTATTTTGTAGGTGGAGCCAGTGTGCATGGGTGTGATGCAGGCGGCGTAGCAGCGTGAGGGGTTTGCTTGTGGCTTAGAAGCGATGCTTGGGTTGGGTGGGTGGGTTTTTTGTTGTTGAAAACCTTAGGCAGCCACAAAATCCCTCAGTTTTTTCTGGGCCTTTCACTGTTTTTCCACGAATAGCATGTAAATGTTCTTATTGTGATGGCACTGCTTGTCTGGAACAGTTGTTGATGCTCGTCTGTTTCAAACTGAGTGGTGTTGTTTGAAACTGAGCTTAGCCTACTTTGAGTCTATGCAGGTTAGTAATTTTCAGAGGGAGTTCTTGCGACTTGCTGTGACACAAGGGTTGATCCGATTGCCGTCACTCGTGCTGTGATGTCAGGTGGCCCGGCTTAAGGTGCTGCAGTGGGACAGGCTTGTCGTTTTCCACTAGGTACCTGCTCTGGGCGTGTCTTGCCTCGCTCTTGGGTCTATGAGCACATGGGTTTGTGTGCGTGGGATCCTTGGTCTGCAGGCATTGACAGTTATAAACATCACACAGTGGTGGCAGGTCTCTGTGATTCCCTTTGTCTTCTGGTGTGCTTGGCACATCGCTGGATGGCTTGTGCAGCGCAGCTGTTGTCATCTGGGTGCTGGGCTCTGGTGAGAGCCTTGTACATGACATTAGTTCTGCATCATCGTCATATGTGGAGAGCAGCTTGGCACCATTTCTAAGTGGCCATTTTCCTTTAGGCTCTTCATGACGGAATTGTTTAAAGTCTTTGAAATACCTGAATGGTATGTACACTGCAAAAGATTACTTTTCAGAAAGGGGGTGTGGCTTCTAGAGTGGGCACTGCTTCACGTGTTCCATTGAATGTGTGTGCAGCATTAGGGTTTTAGCCACACTGTGTTTTGAGCCGAACAGCGACCCCTTTTGGTGAATGCAGGTAGTTCGTTCGCCAGAGTGTAAACATCTGGGAGTAATCTTATCTAGCAAGGCTTTCTCGCAGTTGAGGGAGTATCGTAGGGCTGTGAGATACAGGACGTAGCAGGTTTTGCATTGTCTATTCCAGGTTAAGTTCAGAGCACAGGTGTCCTCAGTGTTGGCCTGCACTGATCTCAGGTCACTCCCACACAGTGATGTCGCTGCGTGTTCAGCTCCCATACACCACTGTATGTTTGTTCACCTTGGTCAGTCAGACGTCCCCCCTTGGCATGGGGCAGCTGGACACGCTTTGCTAATCTTTATTGCCTTCTGGTGCTTGGCTGTTTTCCGGCGGTCTGTAGAATCCGCTGAATCGAGCAATCGCTGTACGGAAGAAGGCTGTAGCATTTGGGTGGTGACTCACAGTGTGATGTGGATATCTGAGGGGAAAGATTTTCTGGCGTTGATGCCATCTTCCCTTGGTGCCTGTCGCGTTGTCTCACGTAGGCTCAGATGCTGGTCGTAGCAGTCGTGTTCTCAGCTGCTGTATTCAGTTTTGACAGTTTTGACTGCTGGTACAAATGGCTGGGGTCCTGTTAGCTGGAGGTGGAGCTAAGCAGATCCGTCTCATGGTCACACTGGGCAAATGTTCTTGCTTAAAAGTCAATGTTTTGCAGACAGGCGTGTGTTGTAGCCTACTGCAGTGTTCAGGAAGACAGCGTTTTGTGGTGACAGCTGTCAGATTCCCGGCCAGCTTGCTGGCGTGTGAGGTGTGAACGGTGGGCTGTTAAGCCCGGGAGAGATTTTGTGTTGAGCTCTCCTGTTTGTTCATATTGTTATCTGCAAGAATTTGAGTTCTTTAAGGTGTGCTGGGTTCATTGTAAAGAGAGCTTCCGCTGTTTAGGAGTGTTCTCCTGTACTGCTCTCTGCGCTCAGTCTGTGGGGGTGTTGCAGGCGTGTCTTGAAGCTTTTCTCCTCTCTCCTCGTGTAGGTCCTTGTCCTCTTCATCCGCTATCTCTGAACATCCAGATGGTCTAGGCGGTTCTGCGCGCTGTCCTGGTTCCGTCGTGGGTGAAGCTTTCTCCGCTGCGGCTTTAGTCAGACGATCTTGTTGAGGGCGTGGTCACTGATGGTCCGGGCTGTAGATGAGTTGATTGGTTCTCTGCAGCCGTAGCTCTTGACTGGATCGTGATCCATTCGCCTGTGTGCGTGGTCGTCTGGCTGTTCTCCGCTCAGGGGCTGTAGTCACTAGACCCAGGGCAGGATGGCCTCTTTGCCTTGTCTGGACTGGATGGCGAGACTGGATGGTGACATGTTGACACAAATAGAGAGGGAGAGACAAAGCACAACGAGCCAATGCAAGTCCGTACAGAACTAATGAGCTAAAATGTTGCTATGTGTTGCGTACTTAACTGATGTCATCAGATGGTGACGCAAACTAAACGCTTATTATCCTAGCTGTAAAGAAGGGGTCAGATAGTTTGTGTGGGTAAACACAGGAAACTATGAGTAAACTTAATGATGAGCGATTAACTTTGGAGCTATTCAGTTCATCGGTGTAGTTACCAAAAGATTTCACTGATGTTCAGACAGGTTCAGTCTCTAATAGGGAGAAAAATAAAAACAAAATCCATCAGAAAGAGAGGTATAAAGGGTTAAAGCAAAAGAGAGAAAGTGAGCTGACTGCCAGCCCTGAGGTCAGTGACGGGGCCCACCGGGTGGGGGCGCTATGGAGTCGTCACACCTGGGGAATGGCAGAGCTGAGAGAGCAAAAGAGAGAAAGGCCCCCCTGGGATGGGCCGAATTACCCGGGGTAGTGAGAGTGCAACTTGATCGATTTGGTCAAAGTTTAAATTTAAATCAAGACTGTTTAATCAAAAATTTAAAATGAGCAAATACAATTATAATTGCTAAAGGGAGAGTTGAATCTAAGGCGGTGAAATAATTAAAATTAAATCACACACACACACAAAAAAAACATACATTATGTTAATTATCATTATGGTTTAAATAACAATAATTAATAATGTAACATCAAAAGGAAAAGAGAAGGGAGAGACTGACTGGGACTATCTATAAGCGTTGTTGCTCAAAGAAAAAATAAATAAAATAAAATAAAAAAAATAATATGAAATCAGGCATAGGTATTGGAAGAGGTTTTAGACAGACTTCTATCTTTTAATAGAAGGAAATACCTTTTATGCGGGATTTCAGATTCCACCTTGTGTGGATTTGAACGCGCATCTAAGCGCAGTTACCATGGCGATGCGTGATCGCGGGTGTATCTTTCTTGTGTCCGTTTTACTGAACACAGGTACATGTGTTTTGCAAACTTTAACTTACTAGGATGCTTACACTATTAAAAGGTTGCTTAGTTACGATGCGTGCACCTTGATCTTGAGTCAGCCTGCTGACACAAGACTTGTATGTGCTTTGCACAAAACAAATAAATAACACTCGATCAAGATTTGTACAGTAATAACGCGAAGTTGTTTACTATATTAAATCTATTCGACGAGCAAACGGGGTCAACCTAATCAGTTAGCTAAGCTGAGGTTTTAACCCAAAGGAGCAAGATAGCTGATTAGCATTGGAGTGCACATCAATGGCTAATCTATCTACACTCAAAATATAAAGATATGGCCATTGTAAGGTGAAAGAGGAACATCGCTCAATCAGCTTCTTCACGCAAAAATAGAGGTTTTCTTCGCTCAATTTAGGGTGGCTTTAGGACGCTCTATAAAAGATTTCTTCGTTTTATAGGGTCAATATATAAACTGCAGTTAAGTTACATCTTCAACAGCGGTTTAGTCTCTCTGTGCGAGAGGCTCAAACATCTGTGAAGGTGTTAAAGGTGGGCTTGGCCACACCGTTCTAACACACACACACACAAACAAAAGAGACGCGAGTCGCGAGCCGAGTTTGAATACACAAGCATGCAGACACACAAATTATTCCTGAGCTGCTCACATCACATAGTTTAAAACTGCCCCGCATTCTAACGCCAATTAATGTAGAGAATTTTGGTTAGCTCAAAGAATTTAAGATGATCAATATATGTGTGTATATGCATGAGACTGTTCCTCTCATCACATATACACTGCAAACTCCACCAGGTCTTATAACCAATGAATAGGATGAAATTAGTTATTTAAAACATACATTTCAGTCAGGGAAAGTAGTTTAACTCACAGGAAATCGTGTATAATAATCGTCATTAAATATACGCAATTTCCAGTTTCTGATCAGTAACAGTAATAATGATATCGACTGGTTTCTTTGTCCAGTGATATCCATTACTCTGACGTTGGATCTGGGGGGAGGTGCGGGTGACGTGTCTTTGTGTCCCGAAGGCAAGAGCAAGAAAATGAGAGAGATGAGGGAAGGTTTATAAACCCGTAGGTCGTTCACGCCCACAGTTGGACCTTGACCAATCCGGTTGATCTGAGTTTTGGAGGGAAGATTGAAAGTCTTTGTCTCTCACAATGGGGTTTCGCATGTGGAAGCTGATTGGTTGTTTGGCCACAAAACTTTCAAAAGTTCAATAATACATATAAAGCAATGAGTTATTAAGATGCCACAAACATTAACATTTAGGGAATAATAAATGCTGCTCATAGACACCAAACATGATCTATGTATCTTCTCGTTTGACTGAGTGATTCTAAATGTGAGAGTCTTAGCATGCACAATAATTCACCTATTGCGGATTAATGTTTGAGGCCGACATACATAACAGAAACAACAATATAAGAAAAGGTAACACATTGATACGTGTACATTTCTATATAACTGTATGTGGGACTGCATGTCTGAATAAGGAAAGTCTATCTTTCCCTGCATTTCTGGTAGGAGTCTTATCTTGATGGTGGGGGGATGAGCTGGATAGTGAACAAAGGACTGGCTCATAGCACATAGGTGTTAATCATGGGGGAGAAGTCATTTAAGGAATATAACTAGTTATTTCATGTCTGATTGGCTCCATGCACTACACTTGAGTGAACAATATTGAATGCTTGTGCTTTCTAAATGACCTCATGGTGTAAGCACTGAGAAATGCAGGGATTTGTGTGTAGAGTTTTGAAGTAACAGTTCACCAAATATAACTCATGTGTCAAAGCAGGGAATAGTGTTTATAGTTTAGGGAAATGG
This sequence comes from Garra rufa, assembly GCF_049309525.1. Classification (NCBI taxonomy): domain Eukaryota; kingdom Metazoa; phylum Chordata; class Actinopteri; order Cypriniformes; family Cyprinidae; genus Garra; species Garra rufa. Next base: position 29,304,498 of record NC_133361.1, read on the forward strand.
GTGTGCTTTTTCAAAAATGGCGTTATAGTTTTGAAATTTTAGTTCAAAAGACTGGTTATAGTGTTTTAGCAATTGAGAAAAACTGTAATAATAGAAAATGTTTGTTGAGCAGCAAATCAAAATATTAGAATGATTTCTGAAGGATCATGTGACACTGAAGACTAGAGTAATGATGCTGAAAATTCAGATTTTAAATCACAGGAATAAATTACAAAAAAATACTTTTAAGCAAAATGTTTAACAAAGAATTAAATGACAGGGTCTTTTAAACTTTATTCATTGAAAAAATGTGAAAAAGTATCAGTTTCAACATTAATAATAGAAAATGTTTGTTGAGAAGCAAATCAACATATTAAAATGATTTCTAAAGGATCATGCGACACTGAAGACTAGAGTAATGATGCTGAAAATTCAGATTTTAAATCACAGGAATAAATTACAAAACATACTTTTATTAAGCAAAATGTTTAACAAAGAATTAAACAAATGCGGTCCTTTTGAACTTTGTTCATCCAAAAAATGTGAAAAAAGTATCAGTTTTAACATTAATAATAGAAAATGTTTGTTGAGCAGCAAATCAATATATTAGAATGATTTCTGAATGATCATGTGACACTGAAGACTAGAGTAATGCTGAGAATTGAGATTTTCAGTCACAGGAATAAACTACAAAAAAATTTAAGCAAAATGTTTAACAAAGAATTAAATGACGGGGTCTTTTGAACTTTTTATTCACTGAAAAAAATGTAAAAAAGTAGCAGTTTCAACATTAATAATAGAAAATGTTTTGTTGAGAAGCAAATCAATATATTAGAATGATTTTCTGAAGGATCCTGTGACACTGAAGACTAGAGTGATGATGCTGAAAGATTTTCAATCACAGGAATAAATTACATTTCAAAACACATTCAAATATAAAACTGGCATTTTAAATGGTAACAATATTTCACAATAGTTCTGTTTTTACTGTATTTATCAAATAAGAGCAGTCTTGGTGAGCATAAGATGTTTTTAAAAACCGTTAAAATGTCTTAAATTATAGTGTGTTAATATATGTACAATTTATACATCTAATAAAGGTTTGCTTTGTTATTTATGTCATCTTAAGAACATGAATAATGTAACTAAAGACATGTTTTATATGACAAAAATCAGCCATTAGCATGTCTAAATCTGTTCGTCCACCCATCCTCATGTCATTCATGTCAACTTAAAAAGGGTTAGCATCTCGAATCAGAATCTTATTATTATTTACATGTCAACGCTTTTTTTCCATACAATAAAAAATCCATGCAGGCTGTCAAAAGCAAGTCCAATTTTGCTTGGTTTATTAAAAATAATTATACACTAGATTGAGATTTGGACCTGAATCCCTGAATGTTTGTCTTTGGTCATTTCATATCTCGCCTGCCGAGTCTGGGCTGCCGCCGGTGCCTATTAAACAAAATAAAACTGGATAAATACAATGGTTCCCTTTTATTTTATGTGCTCTGTATTATTATTTCTAATGTAGACATATGTACTGTAAATGTTTATTCCATTATATTCTTATAAAAAGCTTTCTCATTCAGTGCACTGTTGGAAGCACACTGAGCCGCAGGATGGCCAATCTGCGTGCAGCAATATTCAGTTGACAGTAGCTTTGGACCTTTGCGGGTTATATCCGACTCTTTATTGCGTTGTTTTTAACTGCATATTCTAAGAGTCTCACCGGATTACAATAAAAAAGCAACCATTTACATGGTCAAACGCGTCGTTTTGGGAGCGAAAGACAATCATCCATATTTGATGATATTGTTTGTTTGTCTCATCCTTTGTTCTCCTGAGTCCCATCCCCACTCAACCAGCATTGAACTGGCATCACTTCCAGCGTTAAGTGCATTTTTCATGGGGCAATCTGTGAGATTCTCTTCACGGAAGCGAATCCTGCCTTCCACCGCCACTCCCTCTGGACGCACCTTTTGTTACAAAACAATCACGCTGGAATCGTATGAACGCGAGAGAAAGGAAAACTGATCAACGGCATCTACGGGTCAATTTCTCCAGCAGGGGTTCAGAAAGGTCGCCCGTGGCATTGAGTTATGTCTGCGAAATCAGAAAGGCCGTGTGAACCGTGGGCGAGAGCATGGCGGGTCGTGACGGGCATCTGGCCCAGAAGGTCAGCGGTTCATCCCCCCGTCCGTGACTTGTGTTCACTGTAATTCTATCAAGTACTCGGGCGAAAAACCCAGCGCTCTTTGAGGCTGCAAAGGTCACGTGCATTGATTCCAGCAAAATGATGTCATGTTTCTCGTCTCCGTTCTTCTCTCGCTCCTCTGTGGTCGTGAGGCTGCCTCGTCAGCCCGGGCCGCTAATTGCTCCAAAATGAAAGTGCCCTGATAACCCGATGCTTCCCCTATCAATCTTTTTCGTATTTATCTTTAATTGGTCTTGCAAAGGTTTTTATAGCTCTGATCTGTCCCATTTTTCCAGATGACATTTGCTGGCTTGACTGGCATTTTATTCACTTTCTTCGCACACAAATTCCACTAGTTCGCCATATCAACATGCCCATCAGAACTCATCCGCCTATGTGGGTAATAGCCTTCTTTCTGACGTCCCCCATTTCTGTGCAACCTTTTGAAACGCCTGCACTTTTGATTGAATGACGGTCATTTTCAGCAGACATTAGGCAAAGATAACATGGTACTGAAATGATAAAGGCAAAGCAATACGTTTCTTTTCAAACTAGGAAGTCATCTGTAGTCGGAGCCACAATGTCTGCTCTTGTGATTCAAGCGGGGTTTGTCTAAAAGGAAAGAACACACGTTTTCTTCACTTCCACCAAGTCGTCGCTTAATGTCTTTGCATAATTACCACTGATAGACACAGATCGGTCGCGCTCGCTGTAATTGCCCTCTGTACGTTTGACCTTTACGTTGGATCTGGCGAAATAAAAGTTCATAATGACGTTTGGAGGACCTCCGAGACCTGTTATTGTCCTGACGCTGGAAAATTATCACACCAAAAACAGCAAAACATGTTTTGAGTTGGATAATGAAAACAGCAAGTGCTTCTGAAAAGTATCAGAATTTTTCGTCAGCACGCTTGTTAATTACCCCGTTTCCCCAGGGTTCTCGCTCATGGTTTGGTTTGAAAAGGCTCATTAACGTCGTGCTCTTCTCATTGGGCTGATTTTGTCAGTCGAATCCCGGCGCCCTCCTCTTCCTGCCAATTGGTAGTGCTCACCGGCATTCATATTATCTTCAGCCTCTGCAGTCCTTCAATCATGCCTTCAGACACTAGGCCACACACGCTGAAAGTCTCTGTGTCGGTGCGCCGATGTGGTGCAAGTGCCAATAGTTGAGATTCTAGCTCATATCAGTCTGTTACTGCACTTCGGGCAATTTTTCAGCTAACAAGGACTGGAATGACACTTGAAGGGATCGTTCTCCCAAATATTAAATTTCTGTCATCATTTTCTCACCCTCGTGTCATTCCTAACCTGTCGGATTTTTTGTTAAAATATCTTGGACACTTTTTTCTATATAGTGAAAATGAGAGTGGACTGAGTCTTTCAAACTCCACAAATGATAAAAACGCCATAAAAGCACCATTTATGCAGTATATTTTATTCTAAAGCCATTTGATAGTTTTGTGTGAGGAACAGGATGATATTTAAACCATACTTCACTGAATGGTTTGATATGA